>NW_022261981.1:9176837-9286837 GCF_002021735.2 Oncorhynchus kisutch | reverse complement strand
TATGTTGGTAGTAGCTTCCTTAACAACGGTCTCTAGTCCCTCCCTGTTCCCAGGTCTGTTGAGATCGTCATATGTTGGTAGTAGCTTCCTTAACAACGGTCTCTAGTCCCTCCCTGTTCCCAGGTCTGTTGAGATCGTCATATGTTGGTAGTAGCTTCCTTAACAACGGTCTCTAGTCCCTCCCTCCCTGTTCCCAGGTCTGTTGAGATCGTCATATGTTGGTAGTAGCTTCCTTAACAACGGTCTCTAGTCCCTCCCTCCCTGTTCCCAGGTCTGTTGAGATCGTCATATGTTGGTAGTAGCTTCCTTAACAACGGTCTCTACTCCCTCCCTGTTCCCAGGTCTGTTGAGATCGTCATATGTTGGTAGTAGCTTCCTTAAAAACGGTATCTAGTCCCTCCCTCCCTGTTCCCAGGTCTGTTGAGATCGTCATATGTTGGTAGTAGCTTCCTTAACAACGGTCTCTAGTCCCTCCCTCCCTGTTCCCAGGTCTGTTGAGATCGTCATATGTTGGTAGTAGCTTCCTTAAAAACGGTCTCTACTCCCTCCCTCCCTGTTCCCAGGTCTGTTGAGATCGTCATATGTTGGTAGTAGCTTCCTTAAAAACGGTCTCTAGTCCCTCCCTCCCTGTTCCCAGGTCTGTTGAGATCGTCATATGTTGGTAGTAGCTTCCTTAACAACGGTCTCTAGTCCCTCCCTCCCTGTTCCCAGGTCTGTTGAGATCGTCATATGTTGGTAGTAGCTTCCTTAACAACGGTCTCTAGTCCCTCCCTCCCTGTTCCCAGGTCTGTTGAGATCGTCATATGTTGGTAGTAGCTTCCTTAACAACGGTCTCTACTCCCTCCCTCCCTGTTCCCAGGTCTGTTGAGATCGTCATATGTTGGTAGTAGCTTCCCAACAGTCTCTACTCCCTCCCTGTTCCCAGGTCTGTGGGTGACTCCCTGAAGCTGCTCTGATTTGACTGATAACATGTCGTATTCCCTGTTCCCAGGTCTGTGGGTGACCCTGAAACTGCTTCCGGGTGATATCCATCAGATCAGGAAGGACTTCCCTCACCTGGTTGACCGTTCCACAGCTGTGGCCCGCAAGATGGGCTTCCCAGAGATCATCATGCCAGGTAGCATCATGATCCATTCAGAGATCGTCATACCAGGTAGCATCATGATCCATTCAGAGATCGTCATACCAGGTAGCATCATGATCCATTCAGAGATCGTCAGGCCAGGTTCCTCATGATCCATTCAGAGATCGTCAGGCCAGGTTCCTCATGATCCATTCAGAGATCGTCATACCAGGTAGCATCATGATCCTTTCAGAGATCGTCATACCAGGTAGCATCATGTCATACCAGGTAGCATCATGATCCATTCAGAGATCGTCAGGCCAGGTAGCATCATGTCATACCAGGTAGCATCATGTCATACCAGGTAGCATCATGATCCATTCAGAGATCGTCAGGCCAGGTAGCATCATGCCAGGTAACATCATGATCCTTTCAGAGATCGTCATACCAGGTAACATCATGATCCTTTCAGAGATCGTCATACCAGGTAGTTCTCTCCCTCTCTACCACACCCGCTGTCTCTGAACTCTGAATTTACTCCTGAGGTGCTGACCTGTTGCTCCCTCTACAACCACTGTGATTATTATTATTTGACCCTGCTGGTCATCTATGAACGTTTGAACATCTTGGCCATGTTCTGTTATAATCTCCACCCGGCACAGTCAGAAGAGGACTGGCCACCCCACATAGCCTGGTTCCTCTCTAGGTTTCTAATCTCCACCCGGCAGAGCCAGAAGAGGACTGGCCACCCCTCAGAGCCTGGTTCCTCTCTAGGTTTCTTCCTAGAGTTCTGGCCTTTCTAGGGAGTTTTTCCTAGCCACCGTGCTTCTACACCTGCATTGCTTGCTGTTTGGGGTTTTAGGCTGGGTTTCTGTACAGCACTTTGAGATATCAGCTGATGTACGAAGGGCTTTATAAATAAATTTGATTGATTGATTGATAGTACCATGCTCTCTTTCCACTGTGATATTCACACCGGTGTTAGACTCTATATATGGTCCTAGTCTGACTTGGGGCCAAATTGGGACACAACCCTTTGTCAGTGAGGTCCACGTTCAGCATGCAGGTCTACAGTTAGGACACGACCCTTTGTCAGTGAGGTCCACGTTCAGCATGCAGGTCTACAGTTAAGACATGACCCTTTGTCAGTGAGGTCCACGTTCAGCATGCAGGTCTACAGTTAAGACACAACCCTTTGTCAGTGAGGTCCACATTCAGCATGCAGGTCTACAGTCAGGACACAACCCTTTGTCAGTGAGGTCCACGTTCAGCATGCAGGTCTACAGTTAGGACACGACCCTTTGTCAGTGAGGTCCACGTTCAGCATGCAGGTCTACAGTTAAGACACAACCCTTTGTCAGTGAGGTCCACGTTCAGCATGCAGGTCTACAGTTAGGACACGACCCTTTGTCAGTGAGGTCCACGTTCAGCATGCAGGTCTACAGTTAGGACACGACCCTGTGTCAGTGAGGGGTGTGTGTTCTCATAAGCCTGTTTTTTTCCCCTCAGGTGACGTGCGTAACGATATCTACGTAACCCTGGTTCAGGGAGAGTTTGATAAAGGCAGCAAGTCCACCCCCAAGAATGTCGAGGTCACCATGACAGTCTACGACGAGGACGGAAAGAAACTGGAGGTATTGAGACACCACACACACACACACACACACACACACAGGGATGGAAGGAAAGTGGAGGTACTGACTGACGAATGGATGTTGGTCTCACTGCTTTTTAGACCTCGTTCTGTCCATCTCGTGGTCCGTTTTCTAGAGGTTTGACCTGCTGTAGTTCAGCTCTGAGGAAAGTTCTGTCCACCTCGTTGTCCGTTTTCTAGAGGGTTGACCTGCTGTAGTTCAGCTCTGAGGAAAGTTCTGTCCACCTCGTGGTCCGTTTTCTAGAGGTTTGACCTGGTGTAGTTCAGCTCTGCGGAAAGTTCTGTCCACCTCGTGGTCCGTTTTCTAGAGGTTTGACCTGGTGTAGTTCAGCTCTGAGGAAAGTTCTGTCCACCTCGTGGTCCGTGTTCTAGAGGTTTGACCTGGTGTAGTTCAGCTCTGAGGAAAGTTCTGTCCACCTCGTGGTCCGTTTTCTAGAGGTTTGACCTGGTGTAGTTCAGCTCTGAGGAAAGCCAAACCCTGTGATTTAAGAGTGCTGACCTGACTGCTATTTCTCAATGCTTGGCTATCAGCTTACTGTAGTCCATCAATTCTCCCAAAAAGACTTTCAAACAGAAATGTCCCTGAATGTTTGTGAACGCCAGACAAATGACCATCCTTCTTTAACCCGTCTCCTCCCCTTCATCTACATGTCTCCTCCCCTTCATCTACATGTCTCCTCCCCTTCATCTACATGTCTCCTCCCCTTCATCTACATGTCTCCTCCCCTTCATCTACATGTCTCCTCCCCTTCATCTACATGTCTCCTCCCCTTCATCTACATGTCTCCTCCCCTTCATCTACATGTCTCCTCCCCTTCATCTACATGTCTCCTCCCCTTCATCTACATGTCCCCTCATACAACATCCCTCCCATCTCTCTGGGTCTGATATCCCTCCCATCTCTCTGGGTCTGATATCCTGCAGCCCAGACCCCCCACACCACATCCCTCCCATCTCTCTGGGTCTGATATCCCTCCCATCTCTCTGGGTCTGATATCCTGCAGCCCAGACCCCCCACACCACATCCCTCCCATCTCTCTGGGTCTGATATCCCTCCCATCTCTCTGGGTCTGATATCCTGCAGCCCAGACCCCCCACACCCTCCCATCTCTCTGGGTCTGATATCCCTCCCATCTCTCTGGGTCTGATATCCCTCCCATCTCTCTGGGTCTGATATCCCTCCCATCTCTCTGGGTCTGATATCCTGCAGCCCAGACCCCCCACACCACATCCCTCCCATCTCTCTGGGTCTGATATCCCTCCCATCTCTCTGGGTCTGATATCCTGCAGCCCAGACCCCCCACACCACATCCCTCCCATCTCTCTGGGTCTGATATCCCTCCCATCTCTCTGGGTCTGATATCTTGCATCCCAGACCCCCCACACCACATCCCTCCCATCTCTCTGGGTCTGATATCCCTCCCATCTCTCTGGGTCTGATATCCTGCAGCCCAGACCCCCCACACCATATCCCTCCCATCTCTCTGGGTCTGATATCCTGCAGCCCAGACTCCCCACACCATATCCCTCCCCATCTCTCTGGGTCTGATATCCTGCAGCCCAGACTCCCCACACCATATCCCTCCCATCTCTCTGGGTCTGATATCCTGCAGCCCAGACCCCCTTACACCATATCCCTCCCATCTCTCTGGGTCTGATATCCTGCAGCCCAGACCCCCCACACCATATCCCTCCCATCTCTCTGGGTCTGATATCCCTCCCATCTCTCTGGGTCTGATATCCTGCAGCCCAGACCCCCCACACCATATCCCTCCCATCTCTCTGGGTCTGATATCCTGCAGCCCAGACCCCCCACACCATATCCCTCCCATCTCTCTGGGTCTGATATCCTGCAGCCCAGACCCCCTTACACCATATCCCTCCCATCTCTCTGGGTCTGATATCCTGCAGCCCAGACCCCCCACACCATATCCCTCCCATCTCTCTGGGTCTGATATCCTGCAGCCCAGACCCCCCCACACCATATCCCTCCCATCTCTCTGGGTCTGATATCCTGCAGCCCAGACCTCCCACACCATATCCCTCCCATCTCTCTGGGTCTGATATCCTGCAGCCCAGACCCCCCACACCATATCCCTCCCATCTCTCTGGGTCTGATATCCTGCAGCCCAGACCCCCCACACCATATCCCTCCCATCTCTCTGGGTCTGATATCCTGCAGCCCAGACCCCCCACACCATATCCCTCCCATCTCTCTGGGTCTGATATCCTGCAGCCCAGACCCTCCACACCATATCCCTCCCATCTCTCTGGGTCTGATATCCTGCAGCCCAGACCCCCAACACCATATCCCTCCCATCTCTCTGGGTCTGATATCCTGCAGCCCAGACCCCCCACACCATATCCCTCCCATCTCTCTGGGTCTGATATCCTGCAGCCCAGACCCCCTCACACCATATCCCTCCCATCTCTCTGGGTCTGATATCCTGCAGCCCAGACCCCCCACACCATATCCCTCCCATCTCTCTGGGTCTGATATCCTGCAGCCCAGACCCCCCACACCATATCCCTCCCATCTCTCTGGGTCTGATATCCTGCAGCCCAGACCCCCCACACCATATCCCTCCCATCTCTCTGGGTCTGATATCCTGCAGCCCAGACCCCCCACACCATATCCCTTAGTGTTTTATGTATCGTAGACTCGTCAACAGAGATGTCAGCATGTTCCAGAGATTCTGTAGGTCTTTAGTTAACACTCTAGGATTCTTCTTAACCTCATTGAACATTCTGCGCTGTGCTCTTTCAGTCGTGTTTGCAGGACGGCCACAATTTGTCTTAGCGTGGACTGATGAACGTCAAGGCTTTTAGAGATACTTTTCAACCCTTTCCAGCTTTATGCAAGTTGACAATTCTTCATCTTAGGTTTTCTGAGGTCTCTTCTGTTCGAGGCCTGGGTCACATCAGGCAATGCTTCTTGTGAACAGCAAACTAACATTGTGAGTGTTTTTTATAGGGCAAGGCAGCTCTAACCAACATCTCCAATCTCATCTCATTGATTGGACTCCAGGTTAGCTGACTCCTGACTCCAATTATCTTTTGGAGAAGTCATTAGCCTTGGGGGGTTCACATACTTTTCCCAACCTACACTGTGAATGTTTAAATTATGTATTCAATATAGACAAGAGAAATACAATAATCTGTATTTTTGTGTGTTGTGTGTTATTAGTGTTTTTGTGTGTTGTGTGTTATTAGTTTAAGCACGCCACGTTTGTCTATTGTTGTGACTAGATGATCAGATTTGGTGACTAATCTATGCATGAATCCAGGTAATCCCAAAGGGTTCACATACTTGTCCTTGTCGCTGTATATTCACACAATACAACGACATTCTCCTCCTCTCACACAATACAACGACATTCTCCTCCTCTCACACAGAGGACATGACATTCTCCTCCTCTCTCACAGAAGACATGACATTCCTCCTCCTCTCACACAATACAACGACATTCTCCTCCTCTCACACAGAGGACATGACATTCTCCTCCTCTCACACAGAGGACATGACATTCTCCTCCTCTCTCACAGAGGACATGACATTCTCCTCCTCTCTCACAGAGGACATGACATTCTCCTCCTCTCTCACAGAGGACATGACATTCTCCTCCTCTTACACAGAGGACATGACATTCTCCTCCTCTTACACAGAGGACATGACATTCTCCTCCTCTCACACAGAGGACATGACATTCTCCTCCTCTCACACAGAGGACATGACATTCTCCTCCTCTCACACAGAGGACATGACATTCTCCTCCTCACACAATACAACGACATTCTCCTCCTCTCACACAGAGGACATGACATTCTCCTCCTCTCACACAGAGGACATGACATTCTCCTCCTCTCACACAGAGGACATGACATTCTCCTCCTCACACAATACAACGACATTCTCCTCCTCTCACACAGAGGACATGACTTTCTCCTCCTCTCACACAGAGGACATGACATTCTCCTCCTCTCTCACAGAGGACATGACATTCTCCTCCTCTCTCACAGAGGACATGACATTCTCCTCCTCTCTCACAGAGGACATGACATTCTCCTCCTCTCTCACAGAGGACATGACATTCTCCTCCTCTCTCACAGAGGACATGACATTCTCCTCCTCTCACACAGAGGACATGACATTCTCCTCCTCTCACACAATACAACGACATTCTCCTCCTCTCTCACAGAGGACATGACATTCTCCTCCTCTCTCACAGAGGACATGACATTCTCCTCCTCTCTCACAGAGGACATGACATTCTCCTCCTCTCTCACAGAGGACATGACATTCTCCTCCTCTCTCACAGAGGACATGACATTCTCCTCCTCTCTCACAGAGGACATGACATTCTCCTCCTCTCTCACAGAGGACATGACATTCTCCTCCTCTCTCACAGAGGACATGACATTCTCCTCCTCTCACACAGAGGACATGACATTCTCCTCCTCTCACACAATACAACGACATTCTCCTCCTCTCTCACAGAGGACATGACATTCTCCTCCTCTCACACAGAGGACATGACATTCTCCTCCTCTCACACAATACAACGACATTCTCCTCCTCTCTCACAGAGGACATGACATTCTCCTCCTCTCTCACAGAGGACATGACATTCTCCTCCTCTCTCACAGAGGACATGACATTCTCCTCCTCTCTCACAGAGGACATGACATTCTCCTCCTCTCTCACAGAGGACATGACATTCTCCTCCTCTCTCACAGAGGACATGACATTCTCCTCCTCTCACAGAGGACATGACATTCTCCTCCTCTCTCACAGAGGACATGACATTCTCCTCCTCTCACAGAGGACATGACATTCTCCTCCTCTCACACAATACAACGACATTCTCCTCCTCTCACACAGAGGACATGACATTCTCCTCCTCTCACACAGAGGACATGACATTCTCCTCCTCTCTCACAGAGGACATGACATTCTCCTCCTCTCTCACAGTGGCTTCTGACTGACTGTGGCTCCTCTGACTGACTGTGGCTCCTCTGACTGACTGTGGCTCCTCTGACTGACTGTGGCTCCTCTGACTGACTGTGGTGCCTCTGACTGACTGTGGTTCCTCTGACTGACTGTGGTTCCTCTGACTGACTGTGGTTCCTCTGACTAACTGTGGTGCCTCTGACTGACTGTGGTGCCTCTGACTGACTGTGGTGCCTCTGACTGTGGTGCCTCTGACTGACTGTGGTGCCTCTGACTGACTGTGGTGCCTCGGACTAACTGTGGTGCCTCTGACTGACTGTGGTGCCTCTGACTGACTGTGGTGCCTCTGACTGTGGTGCCTCTGACTGACTGTGGTGGCCTCTGACTGGCTGTGGTGCCTCTGACTGACTGTGGTTCCTCTGACTGACTGTGGTTCCTCTGACTGACTGTGGTTCCTCTGACTGACTGTGCTGTGGTGCCTCTGACTGACTGTGGTGCCTCTGACTGACTGTGGTGCCTCTGACTGACTGTGGTGCCTCTGACTGACTGTGGTGCCTCTGACTGACTGTGGTGCCTCTGACTGACTGTGGTGCCTCTGACTGTGGTGCCTCTGACTGACTGTGGTGCCTCTGACTGGCTGTGGTGCCTCTGACTGGCTGTGGTGCCTCTGGCTGACTGCGGTGCCTCTGACTGCGGTGCCTCTGACTGACTGCGGTGCCTCTGACTGACTGCGGTGCCTCTGACTGACTGCGGTGCCTCTGACTGACTGACGATAACAACCAGCTAGGCGTGTGTAGGCTACCGGTACCTCATTTGAATAAAAACTGTCATGAAATGGTTGTTTTCTTAACATTCAGAATGTCATGGTCTATCCTGGTAGGCTACGATGTGACAGATCATCATGTTGTTGTTAATAGAGACCTACTGCTCTTGCAAGTAACGTGTCTGGAGGAGGTTGAGGGACCACTGACCTGGTTGATAGAAAATCATATATGAATGTCTCCCTCCCTCCCTCCCTCCCTCCCTCCCTCCCTCCCTCCCTCCCGTCCCGTCCCGTCCCTCCCGTCCCGTCCCTCCCTCCCGTACTCCCCTCCCGTCCCTCCCTCCCGTACTCCCCTTCCGTCCCTCCCTCCCGTACTCCCCTCCCGTCCCTCCCTCCCGTACTCCCCTCCCGTCCCTCCCTCCCGTACTCCCCTCCCGTCCCTCCCTCCCGTACTCCCCTCCCGTCCCGTCCCTCCCTCCCGTACTCCCCTCCCTCCCACCCACCCTCCCCCACCACGTAGGGCATAGTGGTTTACAGCGAGGCCATGACCCACCACAGGGATCCACTGGGGAAAGATAATGACTTGTCTGGACCAGGAGCACCAGCTGGTCTCTTCAGCAACACATGTACACACACACACCACGCACACGCGCGCACACACACACGCACACGCATGCACACGCAGCAGTGGTCAGTTTAATATTTAATTTCTAATTTCTTTCTAATTAAGCAGGGTGTCTTCTGGGGACTTGGGTTGGTGGACAGACTGGCTGGAGTTCCTGCTTTATATTAACAGAGCCTTAAGCTGATGATACTGGCCCCAGGGCCTCTATAGGTCAGTTAGTAGAACATGGTCCTCTGTAGTTCAGTTAGTAGAACATGGTCCTCTGTAGGTCAGTTAGTAGAACACGGTCCTCTGTAGTTCAGTTAGTAGAACATGGTCCTCTGTAGTTAGTAGAACATGGTCCTCTGTAGTTCAGTCAGTAGAACATGGTCCTCTGTAGTTCAGTCAGTAGAACATGGTCCTCTGTAGTTCAGTTAGTAGAACATGGTCCTCTGTAGGTCAGTTAGTAGAACATGGTCCTCTGTAGTTCAGTTAGTAGAACATGGTCATCTGTAGTTCAGTTAGTAGAACATGGTCCTCTGTAGTTAGTAGAACATGGTCCTCTGTAGTTCAGTCAGTAGAACACAGTCCTCTGTAGGTCAGTTAGTAGAACATGGTCCTCTGTAGGTCAGTTAGTAGAACATGGTCCTCTGTAGTTAGTAGAACATGGTCCTCTGTAGTTCAGTTAGTAGAACATGGTCCTCTGTAGTTCAGTTAGTAGAACATGGTCCTCTGTAGGTCAGTTAGTAGAACATGGTCCTCTGTAGGTCAGTTAGTAGAACATGGTCCTCTGTAGGTCTGTTTAGTAGAACATGGTCCTCTGTAGTTCAGTTAGTAGAACATGGTCCTCTGTAGTTCAGTTAGTAGAACATGGTCCTCTGTAGGTCAGTTAGTAGAACATGGTCCTCTGTAGTTCAGTCAGTAGAACATGGTCCTCTGTAGTTCAGTCAGTAGAACATGGTCCTCTGTAGTTCAGTTAGTAGAACATGGTCCTCTGTAGTTCAGTTAGTAGAACATGGTCCTCTGTAGGTCAGTTAGTAGAACATGGTCCTCTGTAGGTCAGTTAGTAGAACATGGTCCTCTGTAGTTCAGTCAGTAGAACATGGTCCTCTGTAGTTCAGTTAGTAGATCATGGTCCTCTGTAGTTCAGTCAGTAGAACATGGTCCTCTGTAGTTCAGTTAGTAGAACATGGTCCTCTGTAGTTCAGTTAGTAGAACATGGTCCTCTGTAGTTCAGTTAGTAGAACATGGTCCTCTGTAGGTCAGTTAGTAGAACATGGTCCTCTGTAGTTCAGTTAGTAGATCATGGTCCTCTGTAGTTAGTAGAACATGGTTCTCTGTAGTTAGTAGAACATGGTCCTCTGTAGTTCAGTTAGTAGAACATGGTCCTCTGTAGTTCAGTTAGTAGATCATGGTCCTCTGTAGTTAGTAGAACATGGTCCTCTGTAGTTCAGTTAGTAGAACATGGTCCTCTGTAGTTGTTAGTAGAACATGGCTTTTACAGTATAGTGGTTTGATTCCCGAGTCCACCCGTATGTAAAATGTACGGATAACTTTAAGTTGCTTTGGATTAAAGCTTCTGCTAAATGGTATTTATTATTATATTAAAATTCACTCTCCATTCCACTGTTCTCTCTCTCTCCTCTCTCCTCGCTATCCCCTCTCTTCTTCTCTCTCCCTTATCGCTCTCCCTCTCTTCTCTCTCTCTCATCGCTATTCCCCTCTTCCTTTCGCTCTCCCCATCTATCCGTCGCTCTCCCCCTCCTCCTCTCCCTCGCTTTCCCCCTCTCTCCCCGCGCTCCACTTCTCCCCCTGCTTCCCCATCTCTTCTCTCTCTCTCTCTCTCTCTCGACTTCTGCTTCTCTAGCTCTCCCCCTTCTTGCTATGATCCCTCGACCTCCCCCTCTCTCTCCCCCCCTCTCTACTTCCCTCTCTCTCTCTCTCTCTCTATCTCTCTTCTCTCTCTCTCTCTCTCTCTCTCTCTCGCTCTCTCTCTCTCGCTCTCTCTCTCTCTCTCGTCTCTCTCTCTCTCTCTTCTCTTCTCTCTCTCTCTCTCTCTCTCTCTGCTCTCCCTCGCGCCCCCTCTCTCTCTCTCGCTCTCCCCGTCTCCCCCTCTCTCTCTCTCTCTCTCTCCCTCGCTCTCCCCCCTCTCTCTCTCTCTCTCTCTCCCTCGCTCTCCCCCTCTCTCTCTCTCTTCTCTCCCTCGCTCTCCCCCCTCTCTCTCTCTCTCTCCTCCCTCGCTCTCCCCCCCTCTCTCTCTCTCTCTCTCTCCCTCGCTCTCCCCCCTCTCTCTCTCTCTCTCTCGCTCTCCCTCGCTCTCCCCCCCCTCTCTCTCTCTCTCTCTCCCTCGCTCTCCCCCCCTCTCTCTCTCTCTCTCTCCTCGCTCTCCCCTCTCTCTTTCTCTCTCTCTCCCTCCTCCCCCCTCTCCCCCCCTCTCTCCCCCTCTCTTCTCTGTCTCTGTCTCTGTCTCTGTCTCTGTCTCTGTCTCTCTCTCTCTCTTCTCTCTCTCTCTCTCTCTCTCTCTCTCTCTCTCTCTCTCTCTTCTCTCTCTCTCTTCTCTCTCTCTCTCTCTCTTTCAGAACGTGATGTTCCCTGGTGCTGGAGATGAGGGCATCTTGGAGTACAAGTCTGTCATCTACTACCAGATCAAACAGCCACGCTGGTTTGAAACCATCAAGGTTTGTCTTGTATCCTTGTGTTTTTGTGTGTGTGTACATGTACATGTGTGTACTTTATTGGGATGCATTGAGTTTCATTTAGCTGTCGTCTCCTGTCTTACTGTTGAACCTCAAGGTTGCCATCCCTATGAAGACGTGAACCGAAGTCACCTGCGATTCACCTTCCGTCACCGATCATCTCAAGAATGTAGTACAAATGTGAATGTGTTTAAGTGTTTTTTGACTTTATTAACTGAGATTGAGAGGATGACAGTGGGAGAGATGGATGAGAGGATGGCAGTGGGGAGAGTGGGAGATAGAGGATGACAATGGGGGAGAGATGGAGAGAGGTGACAGTGGGGAAAGATGGGAGAGAGGGTGACAGTGGGGAAAGATGGAGAGAGGGGTGACAGTGGGGAAAGATTGGAGAGAGGGGGTGACCGTGGGAAATGATGGAGAGAGGGTGACAGTGGGAAGAGATGAGAGAGGGTGACAGTGGGAAGAGATGGAGAGGGATGACAGTGGGGAAAGATGGAGAGAGGATGACAGTGGGGAAAGATGGAGAGGGGATGACAGTGGGGAAAGATGGAGAGAGGGTGACAGTGGGGAAAGATGGAGACAGGATGACAGTGGGGAAGATGGAGAGAGGATGGACAGTAGATAGAGAGGATGACTGTGGGGAAAGATGGAGAGAGGATGACAGTGGGGAAAGATGGAGAGAGGATGACAGTGGGAAAGATGGAGAGAGGGTGACAGTGGGAAAGATGGAGAGAGGGTGACAGTGGGAAAGATGGAGAGAGGGTGACAGTGGGGTGGATAGGGATATGGAGAGAGGATGGACAGTTGGGAAAGGATGGAGAGAGGGTGACAGGGGGAAAGATGGAGTAGAAGATGACAGTGAGAATAAGAGGTATGGTGGTGAAAGTGGGTGAAGGTGGAAGAGTAGGGTGTACAGTGGGGAAAGATGTGAGAGAGGGTGTGACAGTTGGGGAAAAGATGGAGAGAGGGTGTACAGTGGGGTGGAAGATGGAGAGAGATGACAGTGGGGAAAGATGGAGAGAGGAGACAGTGGGGATATAGATGGAGAGAGGTGACAGGGGAAATTGGAGATTGGAGAGTATGAGTTGGGGTAGGATGAGATAGATGGAGACAGGGGGAAAGATGGAGAGAGGAATGTATACATGTGAGGGAAGATGGAGAGGTGATGACAGTGGGAAAGACGGAAGAGAGGTGTGACAGTGGGGAAAGATGGAGACAGGATGACAGTGGGAAAGATGGAGAGAGGATGACAGTGGGGAAAGATGGAGAGAGGGTGACAGTGGGAAGAGATGGAGAGAGGATGACAGTGGGAAGAGATGGAGAGAGGATGACAGTGGGGAAAGATGGAGAGGGGATGACAGTGGGGAAAGATGGAGAGAGGATGACAGTGGGAAGAGATGGAGAGAGGGTGACAGTGGGAAGAGATGGAGAGAGGATGACAGTGGGGAAAGATGGAGAGAGGATGACAGTGGGGAAAGATGGAGAGGGGATGACAGTGGGGAAAGATGGAGAGAGGGTGACAGTGGGGAAAGATGGAGACAGGATGACAGTGGGGAAAGATGGAGAGAGGATGACAGTAGATAAAGAGAGGATGACAGTGGGGAAAGATGGAGAGAGGATGACAGTGGGGAAAGATGGAGAGAGGATGACAGTGGGGAAAGATGGAGAGAGGGTGACAGTGGGGAAAGATGGAGAGAGGGTGACAGTGGGGAAAGATGGAGAGAGGGTGACAGTGGGGAAAGATGGAGAGAGGATGACAGTGGGGAAAGATGGAGAGAGGGTGACAGTGGGGAAAGATGGAGAGAGGATGACAGTGGAGAAAGATGGAGAGTGACAGTGGGGAAAGATGGAGAGAGGGTGACAGTGGGGAAAGATGGAGAGAGGGTGACAGTGGGGAAAGATGGAGAGAGGGTGACAGTGGGGAAAGATGGAGAGAGGATGACAGTGGGGAAGATGGAGAGAGGATGACAGTGGGGAAAGATGGAGAGAGGGTGACAGTGAGAGATGGAGAGAGGATGACAGTGGGAAGAGATGGAAGAGGATGACAGTGGGGAAAGATGGAGAGAGGACGACAGTGGGAAAGATGGAGAGGGGATACAGTGGGGAAAGACGAGAGAGGGTGACAGTGGGGAAAGATGGAGAGGAATGACAGTGGGAAAGATGGAGAGAGGATGACAGTGGGGAAAGATGGAGAGAGGGTGCAGTGGGAAGAGATGGAGAGAGGATGAACAGTGGGAAGAGATGGAGAGAGGATGACAGTGGAAGAGATGGAAGAGAGGATGACAGTGGGAAAGATGGAGAGAGGATGACAGTGGGAAAGATGGGAGGGGATGACAGTGGGGAAGGATGGAGAGAGGATGCGGTGGTGAAAGATGGAGAGAGGATGACAGTGGGGAAGATGGAGAGAGGATGACAGTGGGGAAAGATGGAGAGAGGGTGACAGTGGGGAAAGATGGAGAGAGGGTGACAGTGGGGAAAAGATGGAGAGAGGGTGACAGTGGGGAGAGAGGATGACAGTGGGGAAAGATAGAGAGGGTGACAGTGGGGAAAGATGGGAGAGGGTGACAGTGGGGAAAGATGGNTCTCTCTCTCTCTCTCTCGAAACGTGATGTTCCCTGGTGCCTGGAGATGAGGGCATCTTGGAGTACAAGTCTGTCATCTACTACCAGATCAAACAGCCACGCTGGTTGAAAACCATTCAAGGTTTGTCTTGTATCCTTGTGTTTTTGTTGTGTGTGTACATGTACATGTGTGTACTTTCATTTGGGATGCATTGAGTTTCATTTAGCTGTCTGTCTCCTGTCTTACTGTTGAACCTCAAGGTTGCCATCCCTATTGAAGACGTGAACCGAAGTCACCTGCGATTCACCTTCCGTCACCGATCATCTCAAGAATGTAAGTACAAATGTGAATGTGTTTTAAGGTCTTTTCTGACTCTTTATTTAACTGAGATAGAGAGGATGACAAGTGGGGAGAGATGGGAGAGAGGATGGCAGTGGGGAGAGATGGAGAGAGGATGACAGTGGCGGAGAGATTGGAGAGAGGGTGACAGTGGGGAAAGATGGAGAGAGGGTGACACGTGGGGAAATATGGAGAGAGGGGTGACAGTGGGGAAAGATGGAGGAGAGGGGGTGACCGTGGGGAAAGATGGAGAGAGGGGTGACAGTGGGAAGAGATGGAGGAGAGGGTGACAGTGGGAAGAGATGGAGAGAGGATGACAGTGGGGGAAAGATGGAGAGAGGAGGACAGTGGGGGAAAGATGGGAGGGAGGTGACAGTGGGGAAAGATGGACGAGAGGGTGACAGTGGGGAAAGATGGAGACAGGATGACAGTGGGAAAGATGGAGAGAGTATGACAGTAGATAAAGAGAGATGGACTGTGGGGGGAAAGATGGAAGAGAGGATGACGTGGAGGGAAAGATGGAGAGAGGATGACAGTGGGGAAAGATGGAGAGGGTGACAGTGGGGAAAGATGGAGGAGAGGGTGACAGTGGGGAAAGATGGGAGAGAGGTGACAGTGGGGAAAGATGGAGAGAGGGTGACAGTGGGGAAAGATGGAGAGAGGATGACAGTGGGGAAGATGGAGAGAGGTGACAGTGGGGAAAGTGGAGAGGAGGACGTGGAAGATGGACAGTGGGGAAGATGGAGAGAGGGTGACAGTGGGGAAAGATGGAGAGAGGGGTGACAGTGGGGAAAGATGGAAGAGAGGTGACAGTGGGGAAAGATGGAGAGAGGATGACAGTGGGGAAAGATGGAGAGAGGATGACAGTGGGAAAAGATGGAGAGAGGATGAAGACAGTGGGACGAGATGGAGAGAGGATGACAGTGGGAAGAGATGGAGAGAGGATGACAGTGGGGAAAGATGGAGAGAGGAGGCGACAGTGGGGAAAGATGGAGAGTGGATGACAGTGGGGAAAGACGGAGAGAGGGTGACAGTGGGGAAGATGGAGAGACAGGATGACAGTGGGGAAAGATGGAGAGAGGATGACAGTGGGGAAAGATGGAGAGAGGGTGACAGTGGGAAGAGATGGAGAGAGGATGACAGTGGGAAGAGATGGAGAGAGGATGACAGTGGGGAAAGATGGAAGAGGGGATGACAGTGGGGAAAGATGGAGAGAGGATGACAGTGGAAGAGATGGAGAGAGGGGTGACAGTGGGAAGAGATGGAGAGAGGATGACAGTGGGGAAAGATGGAGAGAGGATGACAGTGGGGAAAGAGGAGAGGGGGATGACAGTGGGGAAAGATGGAGAGAGGGTGACAGTGGGGGAAGATGGAGACAGGATGACAGTGGGGAAGATGGAGAGAGGATGACAGTAGATAAAGAGAGGATGACAGTGGGGAAAGATGGAGAGAGGATGACAGTGGGGAAAGATGGAGAGAGGATGACAGTGGGGAAAGATGGAGAGAGGGTGACAGTGGGGAAAGATGGAGAGAGGGTGACAGTGGGAAGATGGAGAGAGGGTGACGTGGGGAAAGATGGAGAGAGGATGACAGTGGGGAAAGATGGAGAGAGGGTGACAGGGGGAAAGATGGGAGAGAGGATGACCAGTGGAGAAAGATGGAGAGTGACAGTGGGGAAAGATGGAGAGAGGGTGACAGTGGGGAAAGATGGAGAGAGGGTGACAGTGGGGAAAGATGGAGAGAGGGTGACAGTGGGGAAAGATGGAGAGAGGGATGACAGTGGGGAAAGATGGAGAGAGGATGACAGTGGGGAAGAAGATGGAGGAGAGGGTGACAGTGGGAAGAGATGGAGAGAGGATGACAGTGGGAAGAGATTGGAGAGAGGATGACAGTGGGGAAAGATGAGAGAGGAGGACGACAGTGGGGAAAGATGGAGAGGGGATGACAGTGGGGAAAGACGGAGAGAGGGTGACAGTGGGGAAAGATGGAGACAGGATGACAGTGGGGAAAGATGGAGAGAGGATGACAGTGGGGAAAGATGGAGAGAGGGTGACAGTGGGAAGAGATGGGAGAGAGGATGACAGTGGGAAGAGATGGGAGAGAGGGTGACAGTGGGAAGAGATGGAGAGAGGATGACAGTGGGAAGAGATGGAGAGAGGATGACAGTGGGGAAAGATGGAGAGGGGATGACAGTGGGGGGAAAGATGGAGAGAGGATGACAGTGGTGAAAGATGGAGAGAGGATGACAGTGGGGAAAGATGGAGAGAGGATGACAGTGGGGAAAGATGGAGAGAGGTGACAGTGGGGAAAGATGGAGAGAGGGTGACAGTGGGGAAAAGATGGGAGAGGAGGGTGACAGTGGGGAGAGAGGATGACAGTGGGGAAAGATGGAGAGAGGGTGACAGTGGGGAAAGATGGAGAGAGGGTGACAGTGGGGGAAAGATGGAGAGAGGGGGTGACAGTGGGGAAAGATGGAGAGAGGGTGACAGTGGGGAAAGATGGAGAGAGGGTGACAATGGGGAAAGATGGAGAGATGGTGACAGTGGGGAAAGAGGAGAGAGGGGATGACAGTGGGAAAGATGGAGATAGGGGTGACAGTGGAAAGAGATGGAGAGAGGGTGAAAGTGGGAAGAGATGGAGATGAGGGTGACAGTGGGAAGGGAAAGATGGAGAGAGGGTGGTGACAGTGGGGAAAGATGGAGAGAGGATGACATTGGGAAAGATGGAGAGAGGGTGACCGTGGGGGAAAGATGGAGAGAGGGTGACAGTGGGGAAAGACTGGAGAGAGGGTGAAGTGGGGAAAGATGGAGAGAGAGAGGGTGACAGTAGGGAAAGATGGAGAGAGGGTGACCAGTGGGAAAGATGGAGAAGAGGGTGACAGTGGGGAAAGATGGAGAGAGGGGGTGGACAGTTGGGGAAAGCATGGAGAGAGGGTGACAGTGGGGAAAATTGGAGAGAGGGTGACAGTGGGAAAGATGGAGAGAGGGTGACAGTGGGGAAAGATGGAGAGAGGGTGACAGTGGGGAGAGAGGATGACAGTGGGGAAAGATGGAGAGAGGGTGACAGTGGGGAAAGATGGAGAGAGGGTGACAGTGGGGAAAGATGGAGAGAGGGTGACAGTGGGGAAAGATGGAGAGAGGGTGACAGTGGGGAAAGATGGAGAGAGGGTGACAGTGGGGAAAGATGGAGAGAGGGGATGACAGTGGGGAAAGATGGAGAGAGGGTGACAGTGGGAAGAGATGGAGAGAGGGTGACAGTGGGAAGAGATGGAGAGAGGGTGACAGTGGGGAAGATGGAGAGAGGATGACAGTGGGGAAAGATGGAGAGAGGATGACATTGGGGGAAAGATGGAGAGAGGGTGACAGTGGGGAAAG
This sequence comes from Oncorhynchus kisutch, assembly GCF_002021735.2. NCBI lineage: Eukaryota > Metazoa > Chordata > Actinopteri > Salmoniformes > Salmonidae > Oncorhynchus > Oncorhynchus kisutch. Next base: position 9,268,831 of record NW_022261981.1, on the reverse strand, counting down.
ATGGAGAGAGGGTGACAGTGGGGAAAGATGGAGAGAGGGTGATAGTAGGGAAAGATGGGAGAGAGGGTGACAGTGGGGAAAGATGGAGAGAGGGGATGACAGTGGGGAAGATGGAGAGAGGATGACAGTGGGGAAAGATGGAGAGAGGGGTGACAGTGGGAAGAGATGGAGGATGACAGTGGGGAAAGATGGAGAGAGGATGACAGTGGGGAAAGATGGAGAGGGGATGACAGTGGGGAAAGATGGAGAGAGGGTGACAGTGGGGAAAGATGGAGACAGGATGACAGTGGGGAAAGATGGAGAGAAGATGACAGTGGGAAAAAGATGGAGAGAGGATGACAGTGGGGAAAGATGGAGAGAGGGTGACAGTGGGAAGAGATGGAGAGAGGGTGACAGTGGGAAGAGATGGAGAGAGGATGACAGTGGGGAAAGATGGAGAGAGGGTGACAGTGGGGAAAGATGGAGACAGGATGACAGTGGGGAAAGATGGAGAGAAGATGACTGGGGAAAGATGGAGAGAGGATGACAGTGGGGAAAGATGGAGAGAGGATGACAGTGGGGAAAGATGGAGAGAGGGGTGACAGTGGGAAGAGATGGAGAGAGGATGACAGTGGGAAGAGATGGAGAGAGGATGACAGTGGGGAAAGATGGAGAGGGGATGACAGTGGGGAAGATGGAGAGAGGATGACAGTGGTGAAAGATGGAGAGAGGATGACAGTGGGGAAAGATGGAGAGAGGATGACCGTGGGGAAAGATGGAGAGAGGGTGACAGTGGGGAAAGATGGAGAGAGGGTGACAGTGGGGAAAGATGGAGAGAGGGTGACAGTGGGGAGAGAGGATGACAGTGGGGAAAGATGGAGAGAGGGTGACAGTGGGGAAAGATGGAGAGAGGGTGACAGTGGGGAAAGATGGAGAGAGGGTGACAGTGGGGAAAGATGGAGAGAGGGTGACAGTGGGGAAAGATGGAGAGAGGGTGACAGTGGGGGAAAGATGGAGAGAGGGTGACAGTGGGGAAAGATGGAGAGATGGTGAACAGTGGGGAAAGATGGAGAGAGGGGATTGACAGTGGGGAAAGATGGAGAGAGAGGGTGACAGTGGGAAGAGATGGAGAGAGGGTGACAGTGGGAAGAGATGGAGAGAGGGTGACAGTGGGGAAAGATGGAGAGAGGGTGACAGTGGGGAAAGATGGAGAGAGGATGACATTGGGGAAAGATGGAGAGAGGGTGACAGTGGGGAAAGATGGAGAGAGGGTGACAGTGGGGAAAGATGGAGAGAGGGTGACAGTAGGGAAAGATGGAGAGAGGGTGACAGTGGGGAAAGATGGAGAGAGGGTGACAGTGGGGAAAGATGGAGAGAGGGTGACAGTGGGGAAAGATGGAGAGAGGGTGACAGTGGGGAAAGATGGAGAGAGGGTGACAGTGGGGAAAGATGGAGAGAGGGTGACAGTGGGGAAAGATGGAGAGAGGGTGACAGTGGGGAGAGAGGATGACAGTGGGGAAAGATGGAGAGAGGGTGACAGTGGGGAAAGATGGAGAGAGGGTGACAGTGGGGAAAGATGGAGAGAGGGTGACAGTGGGGAAAGATGGAGAGAGGGTGACAGTGGGGAAAGATGGAGAGATGGTGACAGTGGGGAAAGATGGAGAGAGGGGATGACAGTGGGGAAAGATGGAGAGAGGGTGACAGTGGGAAGAGATGGAGGAGAGGGTGACAGTGGGAAGAGATGGAGAGAGGGTGACAGTGGGGAAAGATGGAGAGAGGATGACAGTGGGGAAAGATGGAGAGAGGATGACATTGGGGAAAGATGGAGAGAGGGTGACAGTGGGGAAAGATGGAGAGAGGGTGACAGTGGGGAAAGATGGAGAGAGGGTGATAGTAGGGAAAGATGGAGAGAGGGTGACAGTGGGGAAAGATGGAGAGAGGGGATGACAGTGGGGGAAAGATGGAGAGAGGATGACAGTGGGGAAAGATGGAGAGAGGGTGACAGTGGGAAGAGATGGAGGATGACAGTGGGGAAAGATGGAGAGAGGATGACAGTGGGGAAAGATGGAGAGGGGATGACAGTGGGGAAAGATGGAGAGAGGGTGACAGTGGGGAAAGATGGAGACAGGATGACAGTGGGGAAAGATGGAGAGAAGATGACAGTGGGGAAAGATGGAGAGAGGATGACAGTGGGAAAGATGGAGAGAGGGTGACAGTGGGAAGAGATGGAGAGAGGGTGACAGTGGGAAGAGATGGAGAGAGGATGACAGTGGGGAAAGATGGAGAGAGGGTGACAGTGGGGAAAGATGGAGACAGGATGACAGTGGGGAAAGATGGAGAGAAGATGACAGTGGGGAAGATGGAGAGAGGATGACAGTGGGGAAAGATGGAGAGCGGATGACAGTGGGGAAAGATGGAGAGAGGGTGACAGTGGGGAAAGATGGAGAGAGGGGATGACAGTGGGGAAAGATGGAGAGAGGATGACAGTGGGGAAAGATGGAGAGAGGGTGACAGTGGGAAGAGATGGAGAGAGGGTGACAGTGGGAAGAGATGGAGAGAGGATGACAGTGGGGAAAGATGGAGAGGGGATGACAGTGGGGAAAGATGGAGAGAGGGTGACAGTGGGGAAAGATGGAGACAGGATGACAGTGGGGAAAGATGGAGAGAGGATGACAGTGGGGAAAGATGGAGAGCGGATGACAGTGGGGAAAGATGGAGAGCGGATGACAGTGGGGAAAGATGGAGAGAGGATGACAGTGGGGAAAGATGGAGAGAGGATGACAGTGGGGAAAGATGGCGAGAGGATGACAGTGGGGAAAGATGGAGAGAGGATGACAGTGGGGAAAGATGGAGAGAGGATGACAGTAGAAAGAGATAGAGAGAGGATGACAGTGGGGAAAGATGGAGAGAGGGTGACAGTGGGGAAAGATGGAGAGAGGGTGACAGTGGGGAAAGATGGAGAGAGGGTGACAGTGGGGAAAGATGGAGAGAGGGTGACAGTGGGGAAAGATGGAGAGAGGATGACAGTGGTGGAAGATGGAGAGAGGATGACAGTGGGGAAAGATGGAGAGAGGATGACATTGGGGAAAGATGGAGAGGGGGTGACAGTGGAGAAAGATGGAGATAACTTAGATCACTAGGCCACAAGCACAAATTCAAATTCATGGACCACTAGACCACCCTAGGCCATGAGCACAAATATAAATTCATAATTTAGACCACTAGGCTACGAGCCTAAATTTGAATTCATACAATTATTCAGACAATGAATTCATAAATACTAAGCAATTGGCTCCTAACCTGTCCCCAGTCGTCCAAGTCAAGCAGACTGGGTCCTGGCCCTACATCCTGGCACTCATAGGGAACAGGAGGCCATTTAGGACACAAGCCCTGGTCATAACAATTACTATACAGTTCACCCTGTGTCACTTTAATTGTGGAATGAAATTCCCCTACATAGATGAGATTCATGTTATTCTGTTGGAATGGCCTGCCTGGCTGTCGGTGGGGCCCGGGCTGGCTGTCGGTGGGGCCCGGGCTGGCTGTCGGTGGGGCCCGGGCTGGCTGTCGGTGGGGCCAAGGCTGGCTGTCGGTGGGCCCCGGGCTGGCTGTCGGTGGGTCCCGGGCTGGCTGTCGGTGGGTCCCTGGCTGGCTGTCGGTGGGTCCCGGGCTGGCTGTCGGTGGGGCCAAGGCTGGCTGTCGTTGGGTCCCGGGCTGGCTGTCGGTGGGTCCCGGGCTGGCTGTCGGTGGGTCCCGGGCTGGCTGTCGGTGGGTCCCGGGCTGGCTGTCGGTGGGCCCCGGGCTGGCTGTCGGTGGGCCCCGGGCTGCCTGTCGGTGGGTCCCGGGCTGGCTGTCGGTGGGGCCGTGCTGGCTGTTGTTGATCCCGGGCTGGCTGTCGTTGGGGCCAAGGCTGGCTGTCGGTGGGTCCCTGGCTGGATGTCGGTGGGTCCCGGGCTGGCTGTCAGTGGGGCTGTGCTGGCTGTCGGTGGGTCCCGGGCTGGCTGTCGGTTGGGCCGTGGTGGCTGTTGTTGATCCCGGGCTGGCTGTTGTTGATCCCGGCCTGGCTGTCGTTGGGGCCAAGGCTGGCTGTCGTTGGGGCCAAGGCTGGCTGTCGGTGGGGCCCGGGCTGGCTGTCGGTGGGGCCCGGGCTGGCTGTCAGTGGGACCAAGGCTGGCTGTCGGTGGGGCCCGGGCTGGCTGTCGGTGGGGCCCGGGCTGGCTGTCGGTGGGGCCCGGGCTGGCTGTCGGTGGGGCCCGGGCTGGCTGTCGTTGGGGCCAAGGCTGGCTGTCGTTGGGGCCAAGGCTGGCTGTCGTTGGGGCCAAGGCTGGCTGTCGGTGGGGCCCGGGCTGGCTGTCAGTGGGACCAAGGCTGGCTGTCGGTGGGGCCCGGGCTGGCTGTCAGTGGGACCAAGGCTGGCTGTCGGTGGGGCCCGGGCTGGCTGTCAGTGGGACCAAGGCTGGCTGTCGGTGGGGCCCGGGCTGGGAGAATGAAATGCCTGTAACTGCTCATTTGTATGTTGGGAAAGGCGTCCGCCTGGCTGAAGGGACTCCATTCTAAATGTATGTGTTTATTTTTGTTAGTGTTTTTAATGTTTATGGGTGTGGAACAGGGCTGAGGAAGCCTCTCCTGGCTGTCTTGTTGCTCCATCTGCTCGCCTCATGGTGTATTATCGGTTAGTCCAGCCAAGAGGAGCTGGGAGAGGCGGCCGTATGCAAAACAATCCATTAGCAGGTCCAGACAGCCTGGACTGGGGGTTGTCTGTTTGAAACGTGCTGTATTTAGGGTGAAGCTATCCGTCCTCTCCCACACACACACTGTTGTGGGCTTCAGCAAAGACTAATCCTCTAGCACGGTTTACTTCTCATACACTCAGCCAGCCACCCAGACAGCCAGTCAGTCACTCAGCCAGCCAGCCAGCCAATCAGTCACTCAGCCAGCCAGCCTGCCAGTCAGTCACTCGGCCAGTCCCTCAGCCAGCCAGTCAGTCACTCAGCCAGCCAGCCAGCCAATCAGTCACTCAGCCAGCCAGCCTGCCAGTCAGTCAGTCACTCGGCCAGTCAGTCAGTCACTCGGCCAGCCAGTCAGTCACTCGGCCAGCCAGTCAGTCACTCAGCTGGCCAGCCAGTCAGTCACTCAGCTGGCCAGCCAGTCAGTCACTCAGCTGGCCAGCCAGTCAGTCACTCAGCTGGCCAGCCAGTCAGTCACTCAGCTGGCCAGCCAGTCAGTCACTCAGCTGGCCGGCCAGTCAGTCACTCAGCCACTCATCCAGTCAGTCAGTCACTCAGCCATTCAGCCAGTCAGTCAGTCACTCAGCCAGCCAGTCAGTCACTCAGCCAGCCAGCCAGTCAGGCTGTGCCCCTGCCCAGTCAGTCACTCAGCCAGTCAGTCAGCCACTCAGCCAGCCAGTCAGTCAGCCACTCAGCCAGCCAGTCAGTCAGCCACTCAGCCAGCCAGTCACCCAGCCAGCCAGTCAGTCAGTCAGTCACTCAGCCAGCCAGCCAGTCAGTCAGTCACTCAGCCAGCCAGTCAGGCTGTGCCCCTGCCCAGTCAGCCACTCAGCCAGTCAGTCAGCCACTCAGCCAGCCAGCCAGTCAGCCACTCAGCCAGCCAGCCAGTCAGTCACTCAGCCAGCCAGCCAGTCAGTCACTCAGCCAGCCAGCCACTCAGCCGAGTGACTGCCCAGTCAGTCACTCAGCCACTCAGTCAGTCAGTCACTCAGCCAGCCAGCCAGTCAGTCACTCAGCCAGCCAGCTAGTCAGGCTGTGCCCCTGCCCAGTCAGTCACTCAGCCAACCAGTCAGGCTGTGCCCCTGCCCAGTCACTCAGCCAGCCAGCCAGCCACTCAGCCAGCCAGCCAGCCACTCAGCCAGCCAGCCAGCCACTCAGCCAGCCAGCCAGTCACTCAGCCAGCCAGTCACTCAGCCAGTCAGTCACTCAGCCAGCCAGTCAGGCTGCGCCCCTGCCAAGTCAGTCACTCAGTCAGCCAGTCACTCAGCCAACCAGTCAGGCTGTGCCCGTGCCCAGTCACTCAGCCAGTCAGCCACTCAGCCAGCTAGTCAGTGACTCAGCCAGCCAGTCAGGCTGTGCCCCTGCCCAGTCACTCAGCCAGCCACTCAGCCAGCCAGCCAGCCAGCCACTCAGCCAGCCAGCCAGTCAGTCACTCAGTCAGCCAGTCATTCACTCAGCCAGCCAGTCAGGCTGTGCCCCTGCCCAGCCACTCAGCCAGCCAGTCAGTCACTCAGTCAGCCAGTCAGGCTGTGCCCCTGCCCAGTCACTCAGCCAGCCAGCCACTCAGCCAGCCAGTCAGTCACTCAGTCAGCCAGTCAGTCACTCAGCCACTCAGCCAGTCAGTCAGTGACTCAGCCAGCCAGTCAGGCTGTGCCCCTACCCAGTCAGGCTGTGCCCCTACCCAGTCAGGCTGTGCCCCTACCCAGTCAGGCTGTGCCCCTGCCCAGTGAAATCCATAGATTAGGGTCCAATGGATTCATTTAAATGCACTATTTTCCTTCTTCGAACTGTAATTCAGTCAAATCCTATAAATTGTTGCAAGTTGCGTTTTTAAATAATTTTCCTTCAGTATAGTTAATTGCCTTGTCTTTCTGGCTCAGGTTGGATGATTACCTGAGGCATGTTTGATGGCTGATATTTCCCATCCTGCCCTATTCACCTGTTGGGGACGATGTTATCATTCAGTGTATAGGAGGTAGGAGAGAGAGAGTACATTTCAGAGGGTTCATTCTAGGTCAGTGAACAGCTGAGATGTACAGGTTTCTGGACATAATAACCCCCTGACTGCCAGCTGTTTTAATCTGGGACTCTGTGCTTGTGTCTGATAGAAGTCATAGTGAATCCTCTCCTGATTCTGCAGCATAACGTAGTCCTCTTCTATCTTTCTATTGGTTGTCTTCCAGTCCAGCGAGCAGAGCGATTATTCACCGCGCCAGGCTACGGGGCAGAAAACCAATAAGTTGATTTATACAGATTGAATGCACCAGATGCTCCCGGTGAATCACGCTCCTGAACGTCACGTAAATTTGAGCTTGTTGATCTGTGATGGTGATGTATTCGGTCCCAACCCGACGGTAAACTTAACCGGACACAGCCGTTACTCTCCTCTCGGTTTATATCGGACCCACACGGAGGCTGCTTCACAAATACTGTTCTATTGTCTATGTGGTACCCTCAGGGTCTGGTCTGAATATACAGTGTGCTGACGACATTCTCCCTGGGGGATAGTGTAGACATCATTCTCCCTGGGGGATAGTGTAGACATCATTCTCCCTGGGGGATAGTGTAGACATCATTCTCCCTGGGGGATAGTGTAGACATCATTCTCCCTGGGGGATAGTGTAGACATCATTCTCCCTGGGGGATAGTGTAGACATCATTCTCCCTGGGGGATAGTGTAGCGAAGATGTAGCGCAAATACACTCTGAATATACAGTGTACTGACATCATTCTCCCTGGGGGGTAGTGTAGCGAAGATGTAGCGTAAATACACTCTGAATCTCCCTGGGGGATAGTGTAGACATCATTCTCCCTGGGGGATAGTGTAGACATCATTCTCCCTGGGGGATAGTGTAGACATCATTCTCCCTGGGGGATAGTGTAGACATCATTCTCCCTGGGGGATAGTGTAGACATCATTCTCCCTGGGGGATAGTGTAGACATCATTCTCCCTGGGGGATAGTGTAGACATCATTCTCCCTGGGGGATAGTGTAGCGAAGATGTAGCGCAAATACACTCTGAATATACAGTGTACTGACATCATTCTCCCTGGGGGGTAGTGTAGCGAAGATGTAGCGTAAATACACTCTGAATCTCCCTGGGGGATAGTGTAGACATCATTCTCCCTGGGGGATAGTGTAGACATCATTCTCCCTGGGGGATAGTGTAGACATCATTCTCCCTGGGGGATAGTGTAGACATCATTCTTCCTGGGGGATAGTGTAGACATCATTCTCCCTGGGGGATAGTGTAGACATCATTCTCCCTGGGGGATAGTGTAGACATCATTCTCCCTGGGGGATAGTGTAGACATCATTCTCCCTGGGGGATAGTGTAGCGAAGATGTAGCGCAAATACACTCTGAATATACAGTGTGCTGACATCATTCTCCCTGGGGGGTAGTGTAGACATCATTCTCCCTGGGGGATAGTGTAGACATCATTCTCCCTGGGGGATAGTGTAGACATCATTCTCCCTGGGGGATAGTGTAGACATCATTCTCCCTGGGGGATAGTGTAGCGAAGATGTAGCGCAAATACACTCTGAATATACAGTGTGCTGACATCATTCTCCCTGGGGGATAGTGTAGACATCATTCTCCCTGGGGGATAGTGTAGACATCATTCTCCCTGGGGGATAGTGTAGACATCATTCTCCCTGGGGGATAGTGTAGACATCATTCTCCCTGGGGGATAGTGTAGACATCATTCTCCCTGGGGGATAGTGCAGCGAAGATGTAGTGTAAATACACTCTGAATATACAGTGTGCTGACATCATTCTCCCTGGGGGGTAGTGTAGCGAAGATGTAGTGCAAATACACTCTGAATATACAGTGTGCTGACATCATTCTCCCTGGGGGGTAGTGTAGACATCATTCTCCCTGGGGGATAGTGTAGCGAAGATGTAGCTCAAATACACTCTGAATATACAGTGTGCTGACATCATTCTCCCTGGGGGATAGTGTAGACATCATTCTCCCTGGGGGATAGTGCAGACATCATTCTCCCTGGGGGATAGTGTAGACATCATTCTCCCTGGGGGATAGTGTAGACATCATTCTCCCTGGGGGATAGTGTAGACATCATTCTCCCTGGGGGATAGTGTAGACATCATTCTCCCTGGGGGATAGTGTAGACATCATTCTCACTGGGGGATAGTGTAGACATCATTCTCCCTGGGGGGTAGTGTAGACATCATTCTCCCTGGGGGGTAGTGTAGACATCATTCTCCCTGGGATGTAGTGTAGACATCATTCTCCCTGGGGGGTAGTGTAGACATCATTCTCCCTGGGGGGTAGTGTTGACATCATTCTCCCTGGGGGATAGTGTAGACATCATTCTCCTTGGGGGATAGTGTAGCGAAGATGAAGCGCAAATAAACTCTGCCATATGGACTGGATACAACACAATTATTGCAGTTCAGATTATTGCTCCTATGTGTCCTGAAGGAGGATGGGATTGTGTATGATTCATGTGTGTTGTGTTCTGATTGTCTGGTTCAGTGGGCGGGGCTCTAACTGGTTGTCTGGTTCAGTGGGCGGGGCTCTAACTGGTTGTCTGGTTCAGTGGGTGGGGCTCTAACTGGTTGTCTGGTTCAGTGGGTGGGGCTCTAACTGGTTGTCTGGTTCAGTGGGGCTCGGCTCTAACTGGTTGTCTGGTTCAGTGGGCGGGGCTCTAACTGGTTGTCTGGTCCAGTGGGTGGGGCTCTAACTGGTTGTCTGGTTCAGTGGGCGGGGCTCTAACTAGTTGTCTGGTTCAGTGGGACTGGGCTCTAACTAGACATCATTCTCCCTGGGGGATAGTGCAGCGAAGATGTAGTGTAAATACACTCTGAATATACAGTGTGCTGACATCATTCTCCCTGGGGGGTAGTGTAGCGAAGATGTAGTGCAAATACACTCTGAATATACAGTGTGCTGACATCATTCTCCCTGGGGGGTAGTGTAGACATCATTCTCCCTGGGGGATAGTGTAGCGAAGATGTAGCTCAAATACACTCTGAATATACAGTGTGCTGACATCATTCTCCCTGGGGGATAGTGTGCTGACATCATTCTCCCTGGGGGATAGTGTGCTGACATCATTCTCCCTGGGGGGTAGTGTAGCGAAGATGTAGTGCAAATACACTCTGAATATTTTTTTAAAAATTTATTTTACCTTTATTTAACCAGGTAGGCAAGTTGAGAACAAGTTCTCATTTACAATTGCGACCTGGCCAAGATAAAGCAAAGCAGTTCGACAGATAAAACGACACAGAGTTACACATGGAGTAAAAACAAACATACAGTCAATAATGCAGTATAAACAAGTCTATATACAATGTGAGCAAATGAGGTGAGAAGGGAGGTAAAGGCAAAAAAGGCCATGATGGCAAAGTAAGTACAATATAGCAAGTAAAATACTGGAATGGTAGTTTTGCAATGGAAGAATGTGCAAAGTAGAAATAAAAAATAATGGGGTGCAAAGCAGCAAAATAAATAAATAAATAAAAATTAAATACAGTTGGGAAAGAGGTAGTTGTTTGGGCTAAATTATAGGTGGGCTATGTACAGGTGCAGTAATCTGTGAGCTGCTCTGACAGTTGGTGCTTAAAGCTAGTGAGGGAGATAAGTGTTTCCAGTTTCAGAGATTTTTGTAGTTCGTTCCAGTCATTGGCAGCAGAGAACTGGAAGGAGAGGCGGACAAAGAAAGAATTGGTTTTGGGGGTGACTAGAGAGATATACCTGCTGGAGCGTGTGCTACAGGTGGGAGATGCTATGGTGACCAGCGAGCTGAGATAAGGGGGGACTTTACCTAGCAGGGTCTTGTAGATGACATGGAGCCAGTGGGTTTGGCGACGAGTATGAAGCGAGGGCCAGCCAACGAGAGCGTACAGGTCGCAATGGTGGGTAGTATATGGGGCTTTGGTGATAAAACGGATTGCACTGTGATAGACTGCATCCAATTTGTTGAGTAGGGTATTGGAGGCTATTTTGTAAATGACATCGCCAAAGTCGAGGATTGGTAGGATGGTCAGTTTTACAAGGGTATGTTTGGCAGCATGAGTGAAGGATGCTTTGTTGCGAAATAGGAAGCCAATTCTAGATTTAACTTTGGATTGGAGATGTTTGATATGGGTCTGGAAGGAGAGTTTACAGTCTAACCAGACACCTAAGTATTTGTAGTTGTCCACGTATTCTAAGTCAGAGCCGTCCAGAGTAGTGATGTTGGACAGGCGGGTAGGTGCAGGTAGCGATCGGTTGAAGAGCATGCATTTAGTTTTACTTGTATTTAAGAGCAATTGGAGGCCACGGAAGGAGAGTTGTATGGCATTGAAGCTTGCCTGGAGGGTTGTTAACACAGTGTCCAAAGAAGGGCCGGAAGTATACAGAATGGTGTCGTCTGCGTAGAGGTGGATCAGGGACTCACCAGCAGCAAGAGCGACCTCATTGATGTATACAGAGAAGAGAGTCGGTCCAAGAATTGAACCCTGTGGCACCCCCATAGAGACTGCCAGAGGTCCGGACAGCAGACCCTCCGATTTGACACACTGAACTCTATCAGAGAAGTAGTTGGTGAACCAGGCGAGGCAATCATTTGAGAAACCAAGGCTGTCGAGTCTGCCGATGAGGATATGGTGATTGACAGAGTCGAAAGCCTTGGCCAGATCAATGAATACGGCTGCACAGTAATGTTTCTTATCGATGGCGGTTAAGATATCGTTTAGGACCTTGAGCGTGGCTGAGGTGCACCCATGACCAGCTCTGAAACCGGATTGCATAGCAGAGAAGGTATGGTGAGATTCGAAATGGTCGGTAATCTGTTTGTTGACTTGGCTTTCGAAGACCTTAGAAAGGCACGGTAGGATAGATATAGGTCTGTAGCAGTTTGGGTCAAGAGTGTCCCCCCCTTTGAAGAGGGGGATGACCGCAGCTGCTTTCCAATCTTTGGGAATCTCAGACGACACGAAAGAGAGGTTGAACAGGCTAGTAATAGGGGTGGCAACAATTTCGGCAGATCATTTTAGAAAGAAAGGGTCCAGATTGTCTAGCCCGGCTGATTTGTAGGGGTCCAGATTTTGCAGCTCTTTCAGAACATCAGCTGAATGGATTTGGGAGAAGGAGAAATGGGGAAGGCTTGGGCGAGTTGCTGTTGGGGGTGCAGTGCTGTTGTCCGGGGTAGGAGTAGCCAGGTGGAAAGCATGGCCAGCCGTAGAAAAATGCTTATTGAAATTCTCAATTATGGTGGATTTATCAGTGGTGACAGTGTTTCCTATCTTCAGTGCAGTGGGCAGCTGGGAGGAGGTGTTCTTATTCTCCATGGACTTCACAGTGTCCCAGAACTTTTTTGAGTTAGTGTTGCAGGAAGCAAATTTCTGCTTGAAAAAGCTAGCCTTGGCTTTTCTAACTGCCTGTGTATAATGATTTCTAGCTTCCCTGAACAGCTGCATATCACGGGGGCTGTTCGATGCTAATGCAGAACGCCATAGGATGTTTTTGTGTTGGTTAAGGGCAGTCAGGTCTGGGGAGAACCAAGGGCTATATCTGTTCCTGGTTCTAAATTTCTTAAATGGGGCATGTTTATTTAAGATGGTTAGGAAGGCATTTTTAAAAAATATCCAGGCATCCTCTACTGACGGGATGAGATCAATATCCTTCCAGGATACCCCGGCCAGGTCGATTAGAAAGGCCTGCTCGCAGAAGTGTTTCAGGGAGCGTTTTACAGTGATGAGTGGAGGTCGTTTGACCGCTGACCCATTACGGATGCAGGCAATGAGGCAGTGTGCTGACATCATTCTCCCTGGGGGATAGTGTAGACATCATTCTCCCTGGGGGATAGTGCAGACATCATTCTCCCTGGGGGATAGTGTAGACATCATTCTCCTTGGGGGATAGTGTAGCGAAGATGAAGCGCAAATAAACTCTGCCATATGGACTGGATACAACACAATTATTGCAGTTCAGATTATTGCTCCTATGTGTCCTGAAGGAGGATGGGATTGTGTATGATTCATGTGTGTTGTGTTCTGATTGTCTGGTTCAGTGGGCGGGGCTCTAACTGGTTGTCTGGTTCAGTGGGCGGGGCTCTAACTGGTTGTCTGGTTCAGTGGGTGGGGCTCTAACTGGTTGTCGGGTTCAGTGGGTGGGGCTCTAACTGGTTGTCTGGTTCAGTGGGGCTCGGCTCTAACTGGTTGTCTGGTTCAGTGGGCGGGGCTCTAACTGGTTGTCTGGTCCAGTGGGTGGGGCTCTAACTGGTTGTCTGGTTCAGTGGGCGGGGCTCTAACTAGTTGTCTGGTTCAGTGGGACTGGGCTCTAACTAGTTGTCTGGTTCAGTGGGACTGGGCTCTAACTAGTTGTCTGGTTCAGTGGGACTGGGCTCTAACTAGTTGTCTGGTTCAGTGGGACTGGGTTCTAACTAGTTGTCTGGTTCAGTGGGACTGGGCTCTAACTAGTTGTCTGGTTCAGTGGGACTGGGCTCTAACTGGTTGTCTGGTTCAGTGGGGCTCGGCTCTAACTGGTTGTCTGGTTCAGTGGGACTGGGCTCTAACTGGTTGTCTGGTCCAGTGGGTGGGGCTCTAACTGGTTGTCTGGTTCAGTGGGCGGGGCTCTAACTGGTTGTCTGATTCAGTGGGCGGGGCTCTAACTGGTTGTCTGGTTCAGTGGGTGGGGCTCTAACTGGTTGTCTGGTTCAGTGGGTGGGGCTCTAACTGGTTGTCTGGTTCAGTGGGCGGGGCTCTAACTGGTTGTCTGGTTCAGTGGGCGGGGCTCTAACTGGTTGTCTGGTTCATTGGGACTGGGCTCTAACTAGTTGTCTGGTTCAGTGGGACTGGGCTCTAACTAGTTGTCTGGTTCAGTGGGACTGGGCTCTAACTAGTTGTCTGGTTCAGTGGGACTGGGCTCTAACTGGTTGTCTGGTTCAGTGGGTGGGGCTCTAACTGGTTGTCTGGTTCAGTGGGCGGGGCTCTAACTGGTTGTCTGGTTCAGTGGGCGGAGCTCTAACTGGTTGTCTGGTTCAGTGGGTGGGGCTCTAACTGGTTGTCTGGTTCAGTGGGCGGGGCTCTAACTGGTTTTCTGGTTCAGTGGGCCGGGGCTCTAACTGGTTGTCTGATTCAGTGGGTGGGGCTCTAACTGGTTGTCTGGTTCAGTGGGACTGGGCTCTAACTGGTTGTCTGGTTCAGTGGGTGGGGCTCTAACTGGTTGTCTGGTTCAGTGGGCGGGGCTCTAACTGGTTGTCTGGTTCAGTGGGCGGAGCTCTAACTGGTTGTCTGGTTCAGTGGGCGGGGCTCTAACTGGTTGTCTGGTTCAGTGGGCGGGGCTCTAACTGGTTGTCTGGTTCAGTGGGCCGGGGCTCTAACTGGTTGTCTGATTCAGTGGGTGGGGCTCTAACTGGTTGTCTGGTTCAGTGGGCGGGGCTCTAACTGGTTGTCTGGTTCAGTGGGTGGGGCTCTAACTGGTTGTCTGGTTCAGTGGGCGGGGCTCTAACTGGTTATATCCATTCCTCCCCCTGCAGCCAAAGACAAATCGGAGAAGATATTCGCCCTGTCGTTTGTGAAGCTGATGAGGTACGATGGGACGACCCTGAGGGACGGAGAGCACGATCTCATCGTATACAAGGTAGGTCATATAACACCACCTCATCGTATTCAGGGTAGGTCATATAACACCACCTCATCGTATACAGGTCATATAACACCACCTCATCGTATACAGGGTAGGTCATATAACACCACCTCATCGTATACAGGGTAGGTCATATAACACCACCTCATCGTATACAGGATAGGTCATATAACACCACCTCATCGTATACAGGGTAGGTCATATAACACCACCTCATCGTATACAAGGTAGGTAATATAACACCACCTCATCGTATACAGGGTAGGTAATATAACACCACCTCATCGTATACAGGGTAGGTCATATAACACCACCTCATCGTATACATGGTAGGTAATATAACACCACCTCATCGTATACAGGGTAGGTAATATAACACCACCTCATCGTATACAGGGTAGGTAATATAACACCACCTCATCGTATTCATGGTAATATAACACCACCTCATCGTATACAGGGTAGGTCATATAACACCACCTCATCGTATACAGGGTAGGTAATAACACCACCTCATCGTATACAGGGTAGGTAATATAACACCACCTCATCGTATACAGGGTAGGTAATATAACACCACCTCATCGTATACAGGGTAGGTAATATAACACCACCTCATCGTATTCAGGGTAGGTCATATAACACCACCTCATCGTATACAGGGTAGGTAATATAACACCACCTCATCGTATACAGGGTAGGTAATATAACACCACCTCATCGTATACAGGGTAGGTCATATAACACCACCTTATCGTATACAGGGTAGGTCATATAACACCACCTCATCGTATTCAGCGTAGGTAATATAACACCACCTCAGCGTATTCAGGGTAGGTCATAGAACACCACCTCATCTATACAGGGTAGGTCATATAACACCACCTCATCGTATTCAGGGTAGGTAATATAACACCACCTCATCGTATACAGGTAATATAACACCACCTCATCGTATACAGGGTAGGTCATATAACACCACCTCATCGTATACAGGGTAGGTAATATAACACCACCTCATCGTATTCAGGGTAGGTAATATAACACCACCTCATCGTATACAGGGTAGGTCATATAACACCACCTCATCGTATACAGGGTAGGTCATATAACACCACCTCATCGTATTCAGGGTAGGTCATATAACACCACCTCATCGTATTCAGGGTAGGTCATATAACACCACCTCATCTATACTGGGTAGGTCATATAACACCACCTCATCATATACAGGGTAGGTCATATAACACCACCTCATCGTATTCAGGGTAGGTCATATAACACCACCTCATCGTATACAGGGTAGGTCATATAACACCACCTCATCATATACAGGGTAGGTCATATAACACCACCTCATCGTATTCAGGGTAGGTAATATAACACCACCTCATCGTATACAGGGTAGGTCATATAACACCACCTCATCGTATACAGGGTAGGTCATATAACACCACCTCATCGTATTCAGGGTAGGTCATATAACACCACCTCATCGTATTCAGGGTAGGTCATATAACACCACCTCATCTATACTGGGTAGGTCATATAACACCACCTCATCATATAGAAGCTGGAGGACTCGTCTCTATATCGTCTCTATATTCAGGGTAGGTCATATAACACCACCTCATCGTATACAGGGTAGGTCATATAACACCACCTCATCATATACAGGGTAGGTCATATAAGAACCACCTCATCGTATACAGGTCATATAACACCACGGACCAGGTATATGTGTATGTGTAATTCTGTATGACCCCCAGGCGGAGGCTAAGAAGCTGGAGGACTCGTCTCTATATCTGAACCTGCCTGCTACTAAGGTGGAGCTGGAGGAGAAGGGTTTGTCCACTACAGGGAAGGGTACACACAACCTGGGCAACTGTACCATCAGCAAGGACTCCTTCCAGATAGCAACCCTGGTGTGTTCCACCAAGCTCACACAGAACGGTAAAGAGACTCTCTCTCCCTCTAGCCCTCTCTCCTTCTAGTCCACTACAGCCTTCTCTCCCTCCTCTACTTTCTCTCTCTCCCTCTAGCCCTCTCTCCTTCTAGTCCACTACAGTCCACTACAGCCTTCTCTCCCTCCTCTAGCATCTCCCTCTCTCTCTCTCTCTCCCTCCAGCATTCTCTCCCTCCTCTACCCTCTCTCTCCCTCCAGCCCTCCCTACTTCGCTCTCTCTCCACCGTTCTCTCTCTCTCTCTCCATCTCTCACGCTCTCCCTCTCCCTCCAGCCCTCCTTACTTCTCCCTCTCCCTCTCCCCCCCACCAATCTCCCTCCCTCCCTCCCTCCCTCCCTCCCTCCCTCCCTCCCTCCCTCCCTCCCTCCCTCCCTCCCTCCCTCCCTCCCTCCCTCCCTCCCTCCCTCCCTCCCTCTCCCTCTCCCCCCCACCAATCTCCCTCCCTCCCTCCCTCCCTCCCTCCCTCCCTCCCAGTAAAATGACCAAGCTGGTGCATATGACATGATGTTCCTCATCTAGAACTGTACCGTTGGACACCTCATTATAACTATATAGAATGTGTGTTGTTAGACTGGTGCTTTCTGCTGTGAACTTGACTCTTGGCTTCTGGGCTCATGGCTTCCTCTCCTAGAATGAACCAAACCCTAGGATGGTTTTCAATCTGTCTTGGGCTACAAGATGGGATGAATATGGGAACAAAGAGGAGATGAAAACTGAAGCAATGAGAACAAAGACCAGGGAAAGACTGGGGCACTGACTACAACAGCCCATCTTTTGACACTTTAAAATTCATAGTTTTACTAGCCTACAGCCATTTCCTGTCCGTCCCACCATGAAGACACATTCTGAATAAAGAGCGCTCTGACTCAGATCATGTGAAACAGTGGAGATGAAGAATTAAAAGAAAGAGAATTTCTGCTATGCTCCCAGGGAGCCATTGAAACAACTCAGTGTTGTTTAAGTACCTCTCCATTACAGTCCAGTCACATAGCAGCTATATGCAGCAGTTCTCTCTCTCTCTCTCTCTCTACACCTCTTCTCTCAGGAACGAGAGGCTGCTGCATATCACAAGGCTGCTTCCTACACCCTATATAGAGCACTGCTTTTGACCAGAGCCCATAGGGAATAGGGAGCCATTTGAAGTGTCGATGTAGACAAGGGTGCATTGCTTTTCCCCTCCCTGTATGGTGACAGAGCTTTCTACTGACGTCCTTCTCTCTTTACTGTTTCTACTGACTTCCTTCTCTCTCTACTGTTTCTACTGACGTCCTTCTCTCTCTGTGTTTCTCCTGACTTCCTTCTCTACTGTGTTTCTCCTGACTTCCTTCTCTACTGTGTTTCTCCTGACTTCCTTCTCTACTGTTTCTACTGACGTTCTTCTCTCTCTCTGTTTCTCTTGACTTCCTTCTCTCTCTCTGTTTCTACTGACGTTCTTCTCTCTGTGTTTCTCCTGACTTCCTTCTCTACTGTGTTTCTCCTGACTTCCTTCTCTACTGTGTTTCTCCTGACTTCCTTCTCTACTGTGTTTCTCCTGACTTCCTTCTCTCTCTGTGTTTCTCCTGACTTCCTTCTCTCTCTGTGTTTCTCCTGACTTCCTTCTCTCTCTGTGTTTCTCCTGACTTCCTTCTCTACTGTTTCTCCTGACTTCCTTCTCTCTCTACTGTGTTTCTCCTGACGTTCTTCTCTACTGTGTTTCTCCTGACGTCCTTCTCTCTCTGTGTTTCTCCTGACTTCTCTCTCTGTGTTTCTCCTGACGTTCTTCTCTACTGTTTCTCCTGACGTCCTTCTCTACTGTTTCTCCTGACGCCCTTCTCTACTGTGTTTCTCCTGACTTCCTTCTCTACTGTGTTTCTCCCTGACGTCCTTCTCTCTCTGTGTTTCTCCTGACGTCCTTCTCTCTCTGTGTTTCTCCTGACGTCCTTCTCTCTCTGTTTCTCCTGACGTTCTTCTCTACTGTTTCTCCTGACGCCCTTCTCTACTGTGTTTCTCCTGACGCCCTTCTCTACTGTTTCTCCTGACGCCCTTCTCTACTGTGTTTCTCCTGACTTCCTTCTCTACTGTGTTTCTCCTGACGTCCTTCTCTCTGTGTGTTTCTCCTGACGTCCTTCTCTCTGTGTGTTTCTCCTGACGTCCTTCTCTACTGTGTTTCTCCTGACTTCCTTCTCTACTGTGTTTCTCCTGACTTCCTTCTCTACTGTGTTTCTCCTGACTTCCTTCTCTACTGTGTTTCTCCTGACTTCCTTCTCTACTGTGTTTCTCCTGACTTCCTTCTCTACTGTGTTTCTCCTGACGTTCTTCTCTCTCTGTTTCTCCTGACGTCCTTCTCTCTCTGTGTTTCTCCTGACTTCCTTCTCTACTGTGTTTCTCCTGACGTTCTTCTCTCTCTACTGTGTTTCTCTACTGTGTTTCTCCTGTCGTTCTTCTCTCTCTACTGTGTTTCTCCTGACTTCCTTCTCTCTCTGTTTCTCCTGATGTCCTCCTCTCTCTGTGTTTCTCCTGATGTCCTTCTCTCTCTGTGTTTCTCCTGACTTCCTTCTCTACTGTGTTTCTCCTGACTTCCTTCTCTACTGTGTTTCTCCTGACCTCCTTCTCTACTGTGTTTCTACTGATGTTCTTCTCTCTCTACTGTGTTTCTCCTGACTTCCTTCTCTACTGTGTTTCTCCTGACGTTCTTCTCTCTCTACTGTGTTTCTCCTGACTTCCTTCTCGACTGTGTTTCTCCTGACTTCCTTCTCTACTGTGTTTCTCCTGATGTCCTTCTCTACTGTGTTTCTCCTGACTTCCTTCTCTACTGTGTTTCTCCTGATGTCCTTCTCTACTGTGTTTCTCCTGATGTCCTTCTCTACTGTGTTTCTCCTGATGTCCTTCTCTACTGTGTTTCTCCTGACTTCCTTCTCTACTTGTTTCTCCTGACGTCTTTCTCTCTCTGTGTTTCTCCTGACGTCCTTCTCTCTCTGTGTTTCTCCTGACGTCCTTCTCTCTCTGTGTTTCTCCTGACTTCTCTCTCTGTGTTTCTCCTGACGTTCTTCTCTACTGTTTCTCCTGACGCCCTTCTCTACTGTTTCTCCTGACGCCCTTCTCTACTGTGTTTTCTCCTGACGTCCTTCTCTCTCTGTGTTTCTCCTTACGTCCTTCTCTCTGTGTGTTTCTCCTGACGTCCTTCTCTACTGTGTTTCTCCTGACGTCCTTCTCTACTGTGTTTCTCCTGACTTCCTTCTCTACTGTGTTTCTCCTGACTTCCTTCTCTACTGTGTTTCTCCTGACTTCCTTCTCTACTGTGTTTCTCCTGACGTTCTTCTCTCTCTGTGTTTCTCCTGACGTCCTTCTCTCTCTGTGTTTCTCCTGACTTCCTTCTCTACTGTGTTTCTCCTGACGTTCTTCTCTCTCTACTGTGTTTCTCTACTGTGTTTCTCCTGTCGTTCTTCTCTCTCTACTGTGTTTCTCCTGACTTCCTTCTCTCTCTGCTTCTCCTGATGTCCTCCTCTCTCTGTGTTTCTCCTGATGTCCTTCTCTCTCTGTGTTTCTCCTGACTTCCTTCTCTACTGTGTTTCTCCTGACCTCCTTCTCTACTGTGTTTCTACTGATGTTCTTCTCTCTCTACTGTGTTTCTCCTGACTTCCTTCTCTACTGTGTTTCTCCTGACTTCCTTCTCTACTGTGTTTCTCCTGACGTTCTTCTCTCTACTGTGTTTCTCTCCTGACTTCCTCCTCTCTGGGGTGGGGTTTGGGGTAGGAGGTGGGGTCTGAGGTGGGGTCTGAGGTAGTAGGTAGCGTCTGAGGTTTTACACAACCTCCGTCCTCCCCCCTATTACACACCCTCCGAAGTGTTACTAGTGATTTCCTCTACCTCATCTCAGTTTAAATATCTTTAATGTGCTTCCCTATGGACCGCCATCCAGCTTGCCGGATATCCCAGAGTCCCCAGCCCGTTTCCATCTGAGATGAAACTCTCCTTTTAATGAAGCTAGAGTTATGTGTCCGCCAGCCCTGGGAGCCGACGGCATTGGTGAGGAGAAGTGGCTGTGGTCTCTTCTCTTCCCAGGGGGTTGGCACTGCAGTCGTGGGACTTTGTCACAGGCAGGAGGACAGCTTGAGAAAATAGGGAGATGAAATGACCTGAGAGAGATATCGTCTGCAGTGCCTCCTCTCTAAACTTGTAGTGGTCAGATAAACAGAGGTAAGAGCCTTGTGGAGCCCCTCTCCTCTCCTCTCCTCTCCTCTCCTCTCCTCTCCTCTCCTCTCCTCTCCTCTCCTCTCCTCCTCTCCTCTCCTCTCCTCTCCTCTCCTCTCCTCTCCTCTCCTCTCCTCTCCTCTCCTCTCCTCTCCTCTCCTCTCCTCTCCTCTCCTCTCCTCCTCTCCTCTCCTCTCCTCTCCTCTCCTCTCCTCTCCTCTCCTCTCCTCTCCTCTCCTCTCCTCTCCTCTCCTCTCCTCTCCTCTCCTCTCCTCTCCTCTCCTCTCCTCTCCTCTCCTCTCCTCTCCTCTCCTCTCCTCTCCTCTCCTCTCCTCTCCTCTCCTCTCCTCTCCTCTCCTCTCCTCTCCTCTCCTCTCCTCTCCTCTCCTCTCCTCTCCTCTCCTCTCCTCTCCTCTCCTCTCCTCTCCTCTCCTCTCCTCTCCTCTCCTCTCCTCTCCTCTCCTCTCCTCTCCTCTCCTCTCCTCTCCTCTCCTCTCCTCTCCTCTCCTCTCCTCTCCTCTCCTCTCCTCTCCTCTCCTCTCCTCTCCTCTCCTCTCCTCTCCTCTCCTCTCCTCTCCTCTCCTCTCCTCTCCTCTCCTCTCCTCTCCTCTCCTCATCCACCTCACTCTCACGATGATTTATTCTCACCTCCTGTCATTTGTCTTGCTGATCATCGCTGAGTGTTGGCGCTGCAGGTGTACAGATTTGTAACTCCTGGCGAGGCCTGTTTAAATAAGATCAGAGGACTGAACCCTGATAGGTTGATACCCAGAAGATGGGTATCTATCACCTTCAGTGTCCAGAGGATGGAATGATTCAAGTTACAGACAGAAAAGAGGAGGAAGATGAGAGGGGGTTGAGTTTGAGGAGGGGGTCCCTTATGGCTCAGTTGGTAGAGCATGGCAACGACAGGGGTTGAGTTTGAGGAGGCTGTCTCTTATGGCTCAGTTGGTAGAGCATGGCAACGACAGGGGTTGAGTTTGAGGAGGCTGTCCCTTATGGCTCAGTTGGTAGAGCATGGCAACGACAGGGGTTGAGTTTGAGCAGGGGGTCCCTTATGGCTCAGTTGGTAGAGCATGGCAACGACAGGGTTGTGGGTTTAGATTCCCACCGGGGACCAGTATGAAAATGTTTGCACTCATTACTTTAAGTCTCTCTGGAAAAGGTCTGCTAAATGACTCAAATGTACATGAATCAGAAGAGAGCAGAGGAGGGGGTGGAGGAGGAGGCGGAACAGGGAGAGGAGGCGGAACAGGGAGAGGAGGCGGAACAGGGAGAGGAGGCGGAACAGGGAGAGGAGGCGGAACAGGGAGAGGAGGCGGAACAGGGAGAGGAGGCGGAACAGGGAGAGGAGGCGGAACAGGGAGAGGAGGCGGAACAGGGAGAGGAGGCGGAACAGGGAGAGGAGGCGGAACAGGGAGAGGAGGCGGAACAGGGAGAGGAGGCGGAACAGGGAGAGGAGGCGGAACAGGGAGAGGAGGCGGAACAGGGAGAGGAGGCGGAACAGAGAGAGGAGGAGGGACCGAGAGAGGAGGAGGAACAGGGAGAGGAGGCGGAACAGGGAGAGGAGGCGGAACCGAGAGAGGAGGAGGAACAGGGAGAGGAGGCGGAACAGGGAGAGGAGGCGGAACCGAGAGAGGAGGAGGAACCGGGAGAGGAGGAGGAACCGAGAGAGGAGGAGGGACAGGGAGAGGAGGCGGAACCGAGAGAGGAGGCGGAACCGAGAGAGGAGGCGGAACCGAGAGAGGAGGAGGGACCGGGAGAGGAGGAGGGACAGGGAGAGGAGGCGGAACAGGGAGAGGAGGCGGAACAGGGAGAGGAGGAGGGACAGGGAGAGGAGGCGGAACCGAGAGAGGAGGAGGGACAGGGAGAGGAGGAGGGACAGGGAGAGGAGGAGGGACAGGGAGAGGAGGCGGAACCGAGAGAGGAGGAGGAACCGAGAGAGGAGGCCTTGTTCAGGGGAACAGAGGGGTTAACTGCCTTGTTCAGGGGAACAGTGGGGTTAACTGCCTTGTTCAGGGGAACAGTGGGGTTAACTGCCTTGTTCAGGGGAACAGTGGGTTAACTGCCTTGTTCAGGGGAACAGTGGGTTAACTGCCTTGTTCAGGGGAACAGTGGGGTTAACTGCCTTGTTCAGGGGAACAGTGGGGTTAACTGCCTTGTTCAGGGGAACAGTGGGGTTAACTGCCTTGTTCAGGGGAACAGTGGGGTTAACTGCCTTGTTCAGGGGAACAGTGGGTTAACTGCCTTGTTCAGGGGAACAGTGGGTTAACTGCCTTGTTCAGGGGAACAGTGGGGTTAACTGCCTTGTTCAGGGGAACAGTGGGTTAACTGCCTTGTTCAGGGGCAGAACGACAGATTTGGACCTTGTCAGCTCAGGGATTCGATCTAGCAGCCTTTCAGGTTACTGGCCCAACGCTCTAACCACTAGGCTACCTACTCTAACCACTAGACTACCTGCTCTAACCACTAGGCTACCTACTCTACTAACCACTAGACTACCTGCTCTAACCACTAGACTACCTGCTCTAACCACTATGCTACCTGCTCTAACCACTATGCTACCTGCTCTAACCACTATGCTACCTGCTCTAACCACTAGACTACCTGCTCTAACCACTAGGCTACCTGCTCTACTAACCACTAGACTACCTGCTCTAACCACTAGACTACCTGCTCTAACCACTATGCTACCTGCTCTAACCACTAGACTACCTGCTCTAACCACTATGCTACCTGCTCTAACCACTAGGCTACCTGCTCTAACCACTAGGCTACCTGCTCTAACCACTAGGCTACCTACTCTAACCACTAGACTACCTGCTCTAACCACTAGGCTACCTACTCTACTAACCACTAGACTACCTGCTCTAACCACTAGACTACCTGCTCTAACCACTATGCTACCTGCTCTAACCACTATGCTACCTGCTCTAACCACTATGCTACCTGCTCTAACCACTAGACTACCTGCTCTAACGACTAGGCTACCTGCTCTACTAACCACTAGACTACCTGCTCTAACCACTAGACTACCTGCTCTAACCACTATGCTACCTGCTCTAACCACTAGACTACCTGCTCTAACCACTATGCTACCTGCTCTAACCACTAGGCTACCTGCTCTAACCACTAGGCTACCTGCTCTAACCACTAGGCTACCTGCTCTAACTACTAGGCTACCTGCTCTAACCACTAGACTACCTGCTCTAACCACTAGGCTACCTGCTCTAACCACTAGGCTACCTGCTCTAACTACTAGGCTACCTGCTCTAACTACTAGGCTACCTGCTCTAACCACTAGACTACCTGCTCTAACCACTAGGCTACCTACTCTACTAACCACTAGGCTACCTGCTCTAACCACTAGGCTACCTGCTCTAACCACTAGGCTACCTGCTCTAACCACTAGGCTACCTGCTCTAACTACTAGGCTACCTGCTCTAACCACTAGACTACCTGCTCTAACCACTAGGCTACCTGCTGGTTACTGGCCCAATGCTCTAACCACTAGGCTACCTGCTCTAACCACTAGGTTACCTGCTCTATCCACTAGGCTACCTGCTCTAACCACTAGGCTACCTGCTGGTTACTGGCCCAACGCTCTAACCACTAGACTACCTGCTCTAACCACTAGGTTACCTGCTCTAACCACTAGGCTACCTGCTGGTAACTGGCCCAACGCTCTAACCACTAGGCTACCTGCTCTAACCACTAGGCTACCTGCTCTAACCACTAGGCTACCTGCTCTAACCACTAGGCTACCTGCCGATCAGCAGGGAGGCTGGGACCAGGTAGCCTCACCAGTCATCTGGTCACCCTCATCTGTCAGGGCCAAATTGCCAAAGAGCCTGTCAGGGCCAAATTGCTTTCTCCTGCTTGAGAGAGAGTAGGCTACAGTAGTGCTTTCAACAGTGGGTGGACTCAGTCTCCATCACTGACGAGATATATTTCTCCTGCAGCTCAGTATGTGATGTGTCTCCTCCATCTAAAACAGAGAATGTGCTTCACTTCCTATTTAACTTTTGTGATTTCATTCATTCAATACAATGCTATGCAACGACTCTCTCCTCCATCTCTCCTCTCCATCTCTCCTCTCCATCTCTCCTCTCCCTCTCTCCTCTCCCTCTCTCCTCTCCATCTCTCCTCTCCATCTCTCTCCTCTCCATCTCTCCTCTCCCTCTCTCCTCTCCCTCTCTCCTCTCCCTCTCTCCTCTCCCTCTCTCCTCTCCATCTCTCCTCTCCATCTCTCCTCTCCATCTCTCCTCTCCATCTCTCTCCTCTCCATCTCTCCTCTCCATCTCTCCTCTCCATCTCTCCTCTCCATCTCTCCTCTCCATCTCTCTCCTCCATCTCTCCTCTCCATCTCTCCTCTCCATCTCTCTCCTCCATCTCTCCTCTCCATCTCTCTCCTCCATCTCTCCTCTCCATCTCTCCTCTCCATCTCTCTCCTCCATCTCTCCTCTCCATCTCTCCTCTCCTCTCATCTCTCCTCTCCATCTCTCTCCTCTCATCTCTCTCCTCTCATCTCTCTCCTCTCCATCTCTCCTCTCCATCTCTCCTCCCCATCTCTCCTCCCCATCTCTCCTCCCCATCTCTCCTCTCCATCTCTCCTCTCCATCTCTCCTCTCCATCTCTCTCCTCCCCATCTCTCCTCTCCATCTCTCCTCTCCATCTCTCTCCTCTCCATCTCTCTCCTCTCATCTCTCTCCTCTCCATCTCTCCTCCCCATCTCTCCTCCATCTCTCCGCTCCATCTCTCCTCTCCTCTCATCGCTCTCCTCTCATCTCTCTCCTCTCCATCTCTCTCCTCTCCATCTCTCCTCTCCATCTCTCCTCTCCATCTCTCCTCTCCATCTCTCCTCTCTCCTCTCCATCTCTCTCCTCTCCATCTCTCCTCTCCATCTCTCCTCTCCATCTCTCTCCTCCATCTCTCCTCTCCATCTCTCCTCTCCATCTCTCCTCTCCATCTCTCTCCTCCATCTCTCCTCTCCATCTCTCTCCTCCATCTCTCCTCTCCATCTCTCCTCTCCATCTCTCTCCTCCATCTCTCCTCTCCATCTCTCCTCTCCTCTCATCTCTCCTCTCCATCTCTCTCCTCTCCATCTCTCTCCTCTCCATCTCTCTCCTCTCCATCTCTCTCCTCTCATCTCTCTCCTCTCCATCTCTCCTCCCCATCTCTCCTCCCCATCTCTCCTCTCCATCTCTCCTCTCCATCTCTCTCCTCTCCATCTCTCTCCTCTCATCTCTCTCCTCTCCATCTCTCCTCCCCATCTCTCCTCCATCTCTCCGCTCCATCTCTCCTCTCCTCTCATCGCTCTCCTCTCATCTCTCTCCTCTCCATCTCTCTCCTCCCCATCTCTCCTCCCCATCTCTCCTCCCCATCTCTCCTCTCCATCTCTCCTCTCCATCTCTCCTCTCCTCTCCATCTTTATCTGAATTTATTATGGTCCCAAGACCCACAACTGTTCTGCCTGCGGCTATGGAATCCTAACCTGTTCACCGGACGTGCTACCTGTCCCAGATCTATTATTTGACCATGCTGGTCATTTATGAACATTTGAACATCTTGGTCATGTTCTGTTATAATCTCCACCTGGCACAGCCAGAAGAGGACTGGCCACCCCACATAGCCTGGTTCCTCTCTAGGTTTCTTCCTAGGTGTTGGCCTTTCTAGGGAGTTTTTCCTAGCCACCGTGCTTCTACAGCTGCATTGCTTGCTGTTTGGGGTTTTAGGCTGGGTTTCTGTACAGCACTTTGAGATATCAGCTGATGTACGAAGGGCTTTATAAATACATTTGATTTGATTGTCCTGAGTGATGCCAACAAGTCTTCAGCATAACACAGCTTCATACATCGAGATGAATGTTTTAACAAGCTCTACCAGTTCAAAAATCCCTCCAAGGTGGACTGTCTGCCTGTCTGCCTCTCTGCCTCTCTGCCTCTCTGCCTCTCTGCCTCTCTGCCTGTCTGCCTGTCTGCCTGTCGTGCTGTCGTGCTGTCTGTCTGTCTGCCGTGCTGTCTGTCTGTCTGCCGTGCTGTCTGCCGTGCTGTCTGCCGTGCTGTCTGCCGTGCTGTCTGCCTGTCTGCCGTGCTGTCTGCCGTGCTGTCTGCCGTGCTGTCTGCCGTGCTGTCTGCCAGTCTGTCTGTCTGCCGTGCTGTCTGCCGTGCTGTCTGCCTGTCTGCCTGTCTGCCTGTCTGTCTGCCTGTCTGTCTGCCTGTCTGCCTGCCTGTCTGCCTGTCTGTCTGCCTGTCTGTCTGCCGTGCTGTCTGCCGTGCTGTCTGTCTGTCTGCCGTGCTGTCTGCTGTCTGCCGTGCTGTCTGCCGTGCTGTCTGTCTGTCTGCCTGTCTGCCTGTCTGCCGTGCTGTCTGCCGTGCTGTCTGCCGTGCTGTCTCTGTCTGTCTGTCTGTCTGCCGTGCTGTCTGCCGTGCTGTCTGCCGTGCTGTCTGCAGTGCTGTCTGCCGTGCTGTCTGTCTGTCTGTCTGCCTGTCTGCCGTGCTGCTGCTCTCTGGTACATGAACCTAATCATATCCACTTAGACATTAATTCATCTTCCTTGGGATTCTGAACGCTTTTTGGCGGACATTTTGATCAAACATTTGTTATTTTAAACTAACTGAGATATACTGGGGGAGTTATGCTAATGACGATCTTGATCACCTATCTAGTGTAGAGGCCGTCTGGCGTGGAGGCCATCTAGCGTAGAAAACCTGTCTTCCTGTTCCTCTCATTCTACAAGGTTTGTGTCAGTTGTTGTTGAATAGAGCTGACATCTTTCCTCTAAAAGTCAGGCTGTCATTGTAAATCACAGTTAGATGTGAATAAAGGTGAAACAACATCTGTCTGTCCTCTCTTCTGTCTGTTATGTCTCGTATAGTGGATCTGTTGGGTCTGTCTTCTGTCTGTTATGTCTCGTATAGTGGATCTGTTGGGTCTGTCTTCTGTCTGTTATGTCTCGTATAGTGGATCTGTTGGGTCTGTCTTCTGTCTGTTATGTCTCGTATAGTGGATCTGTTGGGTCTGTCTTCTGTCTGTTATGTCTCGTATAGTGGATCTGTTGGGTCTGTCTTCTGTCTGTTATGTCTCGTATAGTGGGTCTGTTGGGTCTGTTATGTCTCGTATAGTGGATCTGTTGGGTCTGTTATGTCTCGTATAGTGGATCTGTTGGGTCTGTTATGTCTCGTATAGTGGGTCTGTTGGGTCTGTTATGTCTCGTATAGTGGGTCTGTTGGGTCTGTTATGTCTCGTATAGTGGATCTGTTGGGTCTGTTATGTCTCGTATAGTGGGTCTGTTGGGTCTGTTATGTCTCGTATAGTGGATCTGTTGGGTCTGTTATGTCTCGTATAGTGGATCTGTTGGGTCTGTTATGTCTCGTATAGTGGGTCTGTTGGGTCTGTTATGTCTCGTATAGTGGGTCTGTTGTAGTAACATCTGTCTGTCCTCTCTTCTGTCTGTTATGTCTCGTATAGTGGATCTGTTGGGCCTGCTGAAGTGGCGCTCCAACACCAGCCTCCTACAGCAGAACCTCCGACAGCTGATGAAGGTCGAGGGAGGAGAGGTCGTCAAGGTGAGAGGTCAAAGTTCATAGGTAACACAATATGACCCATTAGGAGTTTTTTAAAATGATTTTTAAATGTTTTAACATTTGAGGTCACCTGACCATTTGAGGTCACCTGACCATTTGAGGTCACCTGACCATTTGAGGTCACCTGACCATTTGAGTTCACCTGACCATTTGAGGTCACCTGACCATTTGAGTTCACCTGACCATTTGAGGTCACCTGACCATTTGAGGTCACCTGACCATTTGAGGTCACCTGACCATTTGAGGTCACCTGACCAAGAAAGCAGCTGGGAACCCTGAGTTCTAGAGGAATGCTTTGTATTCTCCTGTATAGAGGTTCCATTTTAGTATCTCGCCCTTGATCAGTGTTGACAAGGCTCACTGTTATACCTTGGCAGTCTTCCTCCCTGTAAATTCACATTCACATTTTTGGAATAAACTATACTATCAGTCTAATGACTGCTGTCTCAGGAAACATGTCCCCTTTACGGTTGTGTGGTCTGGGGTTTCGCTCACCAACCAAGAATTCACAAAATGGGACAAAAGTCAAATTGAGAATTTGAATCCAGAATTGTGCAACCAAAAGAAAATAGAAAATATCCGTATTGTTAGGTTCTAAATTAACAAGAGGAAGAACTACCGGACAAATATGAAACGCTCAAACCAAGTTTATTCACCCAACGGGATGCTGAACAGACAGACCTGTTCTCAACAGCACCAGTATATAGAAACGCTCAAACCAAGTTTATCCACCCAACGGGATGCTGAACAGACAGACCTGTTCTCAACAGCACCAGTATATAGAAACGCTCAAACCAAGTTTATCCACCCAACGGGATGCTGAACAGACAGACCTGTTCTCAACAGCACCAGTATATAGACCCCACTGAAGGTGAAGTGTCCTCCTTTTCTCTGAACATTACGTCTTTGTTGCTAGGCAGAAAGTTAATTGATCTGGGTAATAAACTGTTCCTTCTCCCTTAATGTGATCTGACCTCGGCCCCCATTCCTCACTACTCCACCCTTATCAGTGACCTGACCTCGACCCCCATTCCTCACTACTCCACCCTTATCAGTGACCTGACCTCGACCCCCATTCCTCACTACTCCACCCTTATCAGTGACCTGCACTGACCTCGACCCCCATTCCTCACTACTCCACCCTTATCAGTGACCTGCACTGACCTCGACCCCCATTCCTCACTACTCCACCCTTATCAGTGACCTGACCTGACCTCGACCCCCATTCCTCACCACTCCACATCTCTCCACCCTTATCAGTGACCTGACCTCGACCCCCATTCCTCACTACTCAACATCTCTCCACCCTTATCAGTGACCTGACCTCGGCCCCCATTCCTCACAACTCCACATCTCTCCAACCTTATCAGTGACCTGACCTGACCTCGACCCCCATTCCTCACTTCTCCACATCTCTCCACCCTTATCACTGACCTGACCCCCATTCCTCACTACTCCACATCTCTCCACCCTTATCACTGACCTCGACCCCCATTCCTCACTACTCCACAGCTCTCCACCCTTATCACTGACCTCGACCCCCATTCCTCACTACTCCACAGCTCTCCACCCTTATCACTGACCTCGACCCCCATTCCTCACTAATCCATAGATCTCCACCCTTATCACTGACCTCGACCCCCATTCCTCACTACTCCACATCTCTCCACCCTTATCAGTGACCTGACCTCGACCCCCATTCCTCACTACTCCACAGCTCTCCACCCTTATCACTGACCTGACCTCGACCCCCATTCCTCACTACTCCACCCTTATCAGTGACCTGCACTGACCTCAACCCCCATTCCTCACTACTCCACCCTTATCAGTGACCTGACCTGACCTCGACCCCCATTCCTCACCACTCCACATCTCTCCACCTTTATCAGTGACCTGCACTGACCTCGACCCCCCATTCCTCACTACTCCAAATCTCTCCACCCTTATCAGGGACCTGCACTGACCTCGACCCCCATTCCTCACTACTCCACATCTCTCCACCCTTATCAGTGACCTGACCTGACCTCGACCCCCATTCCTCACTACTCCACCCTTATCAGTGACCTGCACTGACCTCGACCCCCATTCCTCACTACTCCACCCTTATCAGTGACCTGACCTGACCTCGACCCCCATTCCTCACCACTCCACATCTCTCCACCCTTATCAGTGACCTGACCTCGACCCCCATTCCTCACTACTCAACATCTCTCCACCCTTATCAGTGACCTGACCTCGGCCCCCATTCCTCACAACTCCACATCTCTCCAACCTTATCAGTGACCTGACCTGACCTCGACCCCCATTCCTCACTTCTCCACATCTCTCCACCCTTATCACTGACCTGACCCCCATTCCTCACTACTCCACATCTCTCCACCCTTATCACTGACCTCGACCCCCATTCCTCACTACTCCACAGCTCTCCACCCTTATCACTGACCTCGACCCCCATTCCTCACTACTCCACAGCTCTCCACCCTTATCACTGACCTCGACCCCCATTCCTCACTACTCCATAGATCTCCACCCTTATCACTGACCTCGACCCCCATTCCTCACTACTCCACATCTCTCCACCCTTATCAGTGACCTGACCTCGACCCCCATTCCTCACTACTCCACAGCTCTCCACCCTTATCACTGACCTGACCCCCATTCCTCACTACTCCACAGCTCTCCACCCTTATCACTGACCTGACCCCCCATTCCTCACTACTCCACAGCTCTCCACCCTTATTAGTGACCTGACCTCGACCCCCATTCCTCACTACTCCACATCTCTCCACCCTTATCAGTGACCTGCACTGACCTCGACCCCCATTCCTCACTACTCCACATCTCTCCACCCTCATCAGGGACCTGCACTGACCTCGACCCCCATTCCTCACTACTCCACATCTCTCCACCCTTATCAGTGACCTGACCTGACCTCGACCCCCATTCCTCACTACTCCACCCTTATCAGTGACCTGCACTGACATCGACCCCCATTCCTCACTACTCCACCCTTATCAGTGACCTGACCTGACCTCGACCCCCATTCCTCACCACTCCACATCTCTCCACCCTTATCAGTGACCTGACCTCGACCCCCATTCCTCACTACTCCACATCTCTCCACCCTTATCAGTGACCTGACCTCGACCCCCATTCCTCACTATTCCACATCTCTCCACCCTTATCAGTGACCTGCACTGACCTCGACCCCCATTCCTCACTACTCCACATCTCTCCACCCTTATCAGTGACCTGACCTCAGCCCCCATTCCTCACTACTCCACATCTCTCCACCCTTATCAGTGACCTGACCTGACCTCGGCCCCCATTCCTCACTACTCCACATCTCTCCACCCTTATCAGTGACCTGACCTCGGCCCCCATTCCTCACAACTCCACATCTCTCCAACCTTATCAGTGACCTGACCTGACCTCGACCCCCATTCCTCACTTCTCCACATCTCTCCACCCTTATCACTGACCTGACCCCCATTCCTCACTACTCCACATCTCTCCACCCTTATCAGTGACCTGACCTCGACCCCCATTCCTCACTACTCCACAGCTCTCCACCCTTATCACTGACCTGACCCCCATTCCTCACTACTCCACATCTCTCCACCCTTATCACTGACCTCGGCCCCCATTCCTCACTACTCCACAGCTCTCCACCCTTATCACTGACCTGACCTGACCTCGACCCCCATTCCTCACTACTCCACCCTTATCAGTGACCTGACCTCGACCCCCATTCCTCACTACTCCACATCTCTCCACCCTTATCAGTGACCTGACCTGACCTCGACCCCCATTCCTCACTTCTCCACATCTCTCCACCCTTATCACTGACCTGACCCCCATTCCTCACTACTCCACATCTCTCCACCCTTATCAGTGACCTGACCTCGACCCCCATTCCTCACTACTCCACAGCTCTCCACCCTTATCACTGACCTGACCCCCATTCCTCACTACTCCACATCTCTCCACCCTTATCACTGACCTCGGCCCCCATTCCTCACTACTCCACAGCTCTCCACCCTTATCACTGACCTGACCTGACCTCGACCCCCATTCCTCACTACTCCACCCTTATCAGTGACCTGACCTCGACCCCCATTCCTCACTACTCCACATCTCTCCACCCTTATCAGTGACCTGACCTCGGCCCCCCATTCCTCACAACTCCACATCTCTCCAACCTTATCAGTGACCTGACCTGACCTCGACCCCCATTCCTCACTTCTCCACATCTCTCCACCCTTATCACTGACCTGACCCCCATTCCTCACTACTCCACATCTCTCCACCCTTATCACTGACCTCGACCCCCATTCCTCACTACTCCACAGCTCTCCACCCTTATCACTGACCTCGACCCCCATTCCTCACTACTCCACAGCTCTCCACCCTTATCACTGACCTCGACCCCCATTCCTCACTACTCCACAGATCTCCACCCTTATCACTGACCTCGACCCCCATTCCTCACTACTCCACATCTCTCCACCCTTATCAGTGACCTGACCTCGACCCCCATTCCTCACTACTCCACAGCTCTCCACCCTTATCACTGACCTGACCCCCATTCCTCACTACTCCACATCTCTCCACCCTTATCACTGACCTCGGCCCCCATTCCTCACTACTCCACAGCTCTCCACTCTTATCACTGACCTGACCCCCATTCCTCACTACTCCACAGCTCTCCACCCTTATTAGTGACCTGACCTCGACCCCCATTCCTCACAACTCCACATCTCTCCACCCTTATCAGTGACCTGACCTCGACCCCCATTCCTCACTACTCCACCCTTATCAGTGACCTGACCTCGGCCCCCATTCCTCACTACTCCACAGCTCTCCACCCTTATCACTGACCTGACCCCCATTCCTCACTACTCCACAGCTCTCCACCCTTATTAGTGACCTGACCTCGACCCCCATTCCTCACAACTCCACATCTCTCCACCCTTATCAGTGACCTGACCTGACCTCGACCCCCATTCCTCACTACTCCACCCTTATCAGTGACCTGACCTCGACCCCCATTCCTCACTACTCCACATCTCTCCACCCTTATCAGTGACCTGACCTCGGCCCCCATTCCTCACAACTCCACATCTCTCCAACCTTATCAGTGACCTGACCTGACCTCGACCCCCATTCCTCACTTCTCCACATCTCTCCACCCTTATCACTGACCTGACCCCCATTCCTCACTACTCCACATCTCTCCACCCTTATCACTGACCTCGACCCCCATTCCTCACTACTCCACAGCTCTCCACCCTTATCACTGACCTCGACCCCCATTCCTCACTACTCCACAGCTCTCCACCCTTATCACTGACCTCGACCCCCATTCCTCTCTACTCCACAGATCTCCACCCTTATCACTGACCTCGACCCCCATTCCTCACTACTCCACATCTCTCCACCCTTATCAGTGACCTGACCTCGACCCCCATTCCTCACTACTCCACAGCTCTCCACCCTTATCACTGACCTGACCCCCATTCCTCACTACTCCACAGCTCTCCACCCTTATCACTGACCTGACCCCCATTCCTCACTACTCCACAGCTCTCCACCCTTATTAGTGACCTGACCTCGACCCCCATTCCTCACAACTCCACATCTCTCCACCCTTATCAGTGACCTGACCTGACCTCGACCCCCATTCCTCACTACTCCACCCTTATCAGTGACCTGACCTCGACCCCCATTCCTCACTACTCCACATCTCTCCACCCTTATCAGGGACCTGCACTGACCTCGACCCCCATTCCTCACTACTCCACATCTCTCCACCCTTATCAGTGACCTGACCTGACCTCGACCCCCATTCCTCACTACTCCACCCTTATCAGTGACCTGCACTGACCTCGGCCCCCATTCCTCACAACTCCACATCTCTCCACCCTTATCACTGACCTGACCTGACCTCGACCCCCATTCCTCACTACTCCACATCTCTCCACCCTTATTAGTGACCTGACCTCGACCCCCATTCCTCACAACTCCACATCTCTCCACCCTTATCAGTGACCTGACCTCGACCCCCATTCCTCACTACTCCACCCTTATCAGTGACCTGACCTCGGCCCCCATTCCTCACTACTCCACAGCTCTCCACCCTTATCACTGACCTGACCCCCATTCCTCACTACTCCACAGCTCTCCACCCTTATTAGTGACCTGACCTCGACCCCCATTCCTCACAACTCCACATCTCTCCACCCTTATCAGTGACCTGACCTGACCTCGACCCCCATTCCTCACTACTCCACCCTTATCAGTGACCTGACCTCGACCCCCATTCCTCACTACTCCACATCTCTCCACCCTTATCAGTGACCTGACCTCGGCCCCCATTCCTCACAACTCCACATCTCTCCAACCTTATCAGTGACCTGACCTGACCTCGACCCCCATTCCTCACTTCTCCACATCTCTCCACCCTTATCACTGACCTGACCCCCATTCCTCACTACTCCACATCTCTCCACCCTTATCACTGACCTCGACCCCCATTCCTCACTACTCCACAGCTCTCCACCCTTATCACTGACCTCGACCCCCATTCCTCACTACTCCACAGCTCTCCACCCTTATCACTGACCTCGACCCCCATTCCTCTCTACTCCACAGATCTCCACCCTTATCACTGACCTCGACCCCCATTCCTCACTACTCCACATCTCTCCACCCTTATCAGTGACCTGACCTCGACCCCCATTCCTCACTACTCCACAGCTCTCCACCCTTATCACTGACCTGACCCCCATTCCTCACTACTCCACAGCTCTCCACCCTTATCACTGACCTGACCCCCATTCCTCACTACTCCACAGCTCTCCACCCTTATTAGTGACCTGACCTCGACCCCCATTCCTCACAACTCCACATCTCTCCACCCTTATCAGTGACCTGACCTGACCTCGACCCCCATTCCTCACTACTCCACCCTTATCAGTGACCTGACCTCGACCCCCATTCCTCACTACTCCACATCTCTCCACCCTTATCAGGGACCTGCACTGACCTCGACCCCCATTCCTCACTACTCCACATCTCTCCACCCTTATCAGTGACCTGACCTGACCTCGACCCCCATTCCTCACTACTCCACCCTTATCAGTGACCTGCACTGACCTCGGCCCCCATTCCTCACAACTCCACATCTCTCCACCCTTATCACTGACCTGACCTGACCTCGACCCCCATTCCTCACTACTCCACATCTCTCCACCCTTATCACTGACCTTGTCCCCCATTCCTCACTACTCCACAGCTCTCCACCCTTATCACTGACCTCGACCCCCATTCCTCACTACTCCACAGCTCTCCACCCTTATCACTGACCTCGACCCCCATTCCTCACTACTCCACATCTCTCCACCCTTATCAGTGACCTGACCTCAGCCCCCATTCCTCACTACTCCACATCTCTCCACCCTTATCAGTGACCTGCCCTGACCTCGGCCCCCATTCCTCACTACTCCACATCTCTCCACCCTTATCAGTGACCTGACCTCGGCCCCCATTCCTCACAACTCCACATCTCTCCAACCTTATCAGTGACCTGACCTGACCTCGACCCCCATTCCTCACTACTCCACATCTCTCCACCCTTATCACTGACCTCGACCCCCATTCCTCACTACTCCACAGATCTCCACCCTTATCACTGACCTCGACCCCCATTCCTCACTACTCCACATCTCTCCACCCTTATCAGTGACCTGACCTCGACCCCCATTCCTCACTACTCCACAGCTCTCCACCCTTATCACTGACCTGACCCCCATTCCTCACTACTCCACAGCTCTCCACCCTTATTAGTGACCTGACCTCGACCCCCATTCCTCACAACTCCACATCTCTCCACCCTTATCAGTGACCTGACCCCCATTCCTCACAACTCCACAGCTCTCCACCCTTATCAAGTGACCTGACCTGACCTTCATTCCTCACTACTCCACATCTCTCCACCATCTCTCCACTCTCTGTTGCACCTTCTTCACAACGCTGTGTGTGTGAAGGGACCATTTCAGGTCGTCAGTGACGTGCACGCCGTGGAACTTGAAGCTTTTGACCCTCTCCACTGCTGCCCCGTCAATGTGGATGGGGACGTGCTCTTTCTGCTGTCCCCTGTAGTCTACGATCAGCTCCTTGGTTTTGTTGACGTTGAGGGAGAGGTTATTTTCCTGGCACCACTCTGCCAGGGCCCTCACCTCCTCCCAGTAGGATGTCTTGTCAGTGTTGGTAATCAGGCTTAACACTGTTGTCATCAGCAAACGTGATGATTGATTTTACGCCTTTCATGGGTGAACACAGAGTACAGGAATGGGCTGAGCACCCACCCCTGTGGGGCTCCCCTTGTTCAGGATCAGTGTGGCAGAGGTGTTGTTGCCTACCTTCACCTCTTGGGGTCGGCCCGTCAGGAAGTCCAGCACCCAGTTGCACAAGACAGAGTTCAGACACAGGGCCTTGAGCTTAATGATGAGCTTTTGCAATTGAAGTCCTCGGTGTCAGGTATGATGGAGGTGATGTGGTCCTTAACTAGCCTCTCAAAGCACTTCATGGTAATTGAAGTGGGTCCTGGGTGTCAGGTAGGATGGAGGTGATGTGGTCCTTAACTAGCCTCTCAAAGCACTTCATGATGATTTTTCTGTAAAACACTCCAGCCAGCTAGTCTGCTCATGCTCTGGGGACTCGTGTGCAGCGGGGGCCCGTGACAGTGGCTAGATGTGGTTTTCCTGGAAGCGAGGCATCGGTGTCTGCGACCTGGTTGGCTTTGCCTTTTTATAATCGGTGATTGTCTGGAGTCCCTGCTACATACGTCTTTCGTCTGAGCCGTTGAATTGCGACTCCACTTTGTCCCTGTACTGTCGTTTAGCCTCTGTGATTGCCTTACGGAGCCTAATGGAGGTCATAGCTGGTCTGTTTGTACACGTCCATGTTCCTAGTCACCATGCCATGGTTAAATTTGCACTTTCAGTTTTGCACAAATGCTGCCGTCTCGTAATGGTTTGGATCTTTTGTAATCGTCACAGTGGTAACAACATCCTCCATGCAGGTAGCCTAGTGGTTAGAGCGTGATCAAGCATATCTTCTGATTGGTCAGACCAACGTTGAACAGTCCTCACCATGGGTTCTACCTGCTCAATTCTCTGCGTATAGGTGGGGAGGAGCAGAATGGAGGCGTGATCTGATTTGCAGAAGGGAGGGCGGGTGGCAATGATCCAGAGTCTGTGATGCGCGTGTAGCACAGAGGATGTGTTTAGAAATTTGTTGACATTTTCCTAAGATTTCCTTTTATTAAAGGCCCCAGCTACAATACATTTGATGTCAGCAGTTTCCAGTTTGCACATAGGCAGTAATGATTACCAAAGAAAATTATCTTGGGAGGTAATGTGGTCGGCATTTGATGGTGAGCTGTTCCAGATCGGGAGAACAAAAAGGACATCCTGTACGTTACCAAAATCACAACATGAGTTGTTAATCATAAATCGAATCCCTCCATCTTTCTTTTTCCCGGAGAGTTGATTCTTCCTGTCCTCTCGATGGACGGAGAACCCCGCGGGCTGAATGGAGGGGGACAATAAATCCAGAAGAGAGCCATGATTCCGTTAAACAGAGTATGTTACAGTCCCCGATGTCTCTCTGGAAGGTGATCCTCGCCCTGAGCTCGTATACATTATTGTCCAGGGACCGAGTAATATAGCGAGTCATATCCTCGGAAGCAGTGGATAAGCACGCCACCCGAGTCTGACTAGGGGATGGGAATGAATGAATAGACAGATGATGAGAATGAATGAATAGACAGACGATGGGAATGAATGAATAGACAGACAATGAGAATGAATGAATAGACAGACAATGAGAATGAATGAATAGACAGATGATGAGAATGAATGAATAGACAGACGATGAGAATGAATGAATAGACAGACGATGAGAATGAATGTTTATGACACGTGCTTCTCAAATGGCAACCTATTGCCCATATAGTGTACTGCTTTTGGCAGAGCCCTATAAGGGAATAGGGCCTATTGCCCATATAGTGTACTGCTTTTGGCAGAGCCCTATAAGGGAATAGGGCCTATTGCCCATATACTGTACTGCTTTTGGCAGAGCCCTATAAGGGAATAGGGCCTATTGCCCATATAGTGTACTGCTTTTGGCAGAGCCCCATAAGGGAATAGGGCCTATTGCCCATATAGTGTACTGCTTTTGGCAGAGCCCTATAAGGGAATAGGGTGCTGTTTGCGACGTGGACTTATATCCTCTCTCTGTTGTAACACGTTGTGTTTCTTGTCGTTGTAGTTTCTGCAGGACACCCTTGATGCCCTGTTTAACATTATGATGGAGAACTCAGACAGTGACACGTTTGACACCCTGGTGTTTGATTCCTTGGTAAGTACAGGTTGTTTTTATAACACACACACACATTAAATATTTGATTTTGTTCTGTTTCGTGTGTTAAGATATTATACTGTTATACCAGATTGTGGCGGTGTGGCCGTATCATACAGCTATGACTCATACACATTACTAATGTATGCGTGTGTTGTCAAAGAGAAAGTTGACATAGATTCACAGTATCCCGTGTGGACAAACAGAATACAGAAAGGTTATCCCAGATTGTCTCTCTGCCTCTGGTCTGCCTCAGGCATTGTGTGGTTTTGAAAAGTTGTCCCAGATTGTCTCTCTGCCTCTGGTCTGCCTCAGGCATTGTGTGGTTTTGAAAAGTTGTCCCAGATTGTCTCTCTGCCTCTGGTCTGCCTCAGGCATTGTGTGGTTTTGAAAAGTTGTCCCACATTGTCTCTCTGCCTCTGGTCTGCCTCAGGCATTGTGTGGTTTTGAAAAGTTGTCCCAGATTGTCTCTCTGCCTCTGGTCTGCCTCAGGCATTGTGTGGTTTTGAAAGTCTGCTAAATACACACCTTACCATCGTGAAGGAATGTCAGCTATGTGCCAGAGACAAGACAGGTCCTGGGTTAGAGACAACCAGAGGACAGGGACGCCTACCTGTTGGGACGCCGACCTGTTGGGACGCCGACCTGTTGGGACGCCGACCTGTTGGGACGCCGACCTGTTGGGACGCCGACCTGTTGGGACGCCGACCTGTTGGGACGCCGACCTGTTGGGACGCCGACCTGTTGGGACGCCGACCTGTTGGGGGGCCTACCTGTTGGGACCTGTTGGGAGGCCTACCTTTTGGGACCTGTTGGGACACCTACCGTTTGGGTGCGGCGCCTACCTGTTGGGACCTGTTGGGAGGCCTACCTGTTGGGACCTGTTGGGAGGTCTACCTGTTGGGACCTGTTGGGAGGCCTACCTGTTGGGACCTGTTGGGAGGCCTACCTGTTGGGACCTGTTGGGAGGCCTACCTGTTGGGACCTGTTGGGAGGCCTACCTGTTGGGACCTGTTGGGAGGCCTACCTGTTGGGACCTGTTGGGACGCCTACCGTTTGGGTGCGGCGCCTACCTGTTGGGACCTGTTGGGAGGCCTACCTGTTGGGACCTGTTGGGAGGCCTACCTGTTGGGACCTGTTGGGAGGCCTACCTGTTGGGACCTGTTGGGAGGCCTACCTGTTGGGACCTGTTGGGAGGCCTACCTGTTGGGACCTGTTGGGAGGCCTACCTGTTGGGACCTGTTGGGACACCTACCGTTTGGGTGCGGCGCCTACCTGTTGGGACCTGTTGGGAGGCCTACCTGTTGGGACCTGTTGGGACACCTACCGTTTGGGTGTGGCGCCTACCTGTTGGGAGGCCTACCTGTTGGGACCTGTTGGGAGGCCTACCGTTTGGGTGCGGCGCCTACCTGTTGATTCTCAGAATGCATTTAACTACAGCACCGTATTGCATAGTAATAACACATTATATAGTTATGTATAATGTGTATATAATGTGTATGTAACTTATAAACAGCGCTTATAACACATTGTTGTATATAACTTATAAACAGTGCTTATAACACATTGTTGTATATAACTTATAAACAGTGCTTATAACACATTGTTGTATATAACTTATAAACAGCGCTTATAACACATTGTTGTATATAACTTATAAACAGTGCTTATAACACATTGTTGTATATAACTTATAAACAGTGCTTATAACACATTGTATAGTTGTGTATATAACTTATAAACAGTGCTTATAACACATTGTTGTATATAACTTA
This sequence comes from Oncorhynchus kisutch, assembly GCF_002021735.2. NCBI lineage: Eukaryota > Metazoa > Chordata > Actinopteri > Salmoniformes > Salmonidae > Oncorhynchus > Oncorhynchus kisutch. Next base: position 9,228,603 of record NW_022261981.1, on the reverse strand, counting down.
TAAACAGTGCTTATAACACATTGTTGTATATAACTTATAAACAGTGCTTATAACACATTGTTGTATATAACTTATAAACAGTGCTTATAACACATTGTTCTATATAACTTATAAACAGTGCTTATAACACATTGTTGTATATAACTTATAAACAGCGCTTATAACACATTGTTGTATATAACTTATAAACAGTGCTTATAACACATTGTTGTATATAACTTATAAACAGTGCTTATAACACATTGTATAGTTGTGTATATAACTTATAAACAGTGCTTATAACACATTGTTGTATATAACTTATAAACAGTGCTTATAACACATTGTTGTATATAACTTATAAACAGTGCTTATAACACATTGTAACACTAATTAAATACTTTATGACATACGTAAAATGTGTTTTAATCGATGCTCATTTGCAGTAGTAAGTCTAATAGATAACGTTCCACTTTAATGATTAAAGTATTTGAACCATCAGACTGTAGTCTATACCACAGATAAGTGACATCACAGGGTGGCAGGGTAGCCTAGTGGTTAGAGCGTTGGACTAGTAACCGGAAGGTTGTGAGTTCAAACCCCCGAGCTGACAAGGTACAAATCTGTCGTTCTGCCCCTGAACAGGCAGTTAACCCACTGTTCCCAGGCCGTCATTGAAAATAAGAATGTGTTCTTAACTGACTTGCCTGGTTAAATAAAGGTAAAATAAAATAAAATAAATAAAAAACAGGGTGGATCGTTCGTTGGATATTACATTACACACACACACACACACACCGTGCATGAGATCCAACAGCCCATGTATTTTCCTGCCAGACACAGTCTTAATTACAACATCTCTCTCTAAAGCTGATAGAAGTAGTCGACTAAATAGCTCTACATTAATAGAGATATTTCTCGTACTATATAATATTAAATCATCATCCCAATGTCTTTTTGGAGCTATTTCGTTGATTTGAACTTCTGACGCACCTTTATTGTACGAAGCCTGTATCAGCAACTGTTATGTGATGTGGTTTTGTAATAGTCTACTTTGACTAGGTAATTACCAGTCGAGCCGGCTCCTCTTATCAAGAGAGAAACTACAGAGAGGAAGGACGACTACTGCGTCTTAGATTATCTGGGGGGAAAATAATAGAATAGAGAGAAAATTGGCTTTTCATTATTTCCAATCTCATTTCATTTCCAATCTCTCTCTCCTTTTTTTGTCCATTTTCAATGAAGAAAGAAAAGGTCTAGTTTTGCCTCCCGACTCTTGTGACTGTATGGTTTGTGTGTTTAATGACTGTGTTTCTGTTTTGATCCTGGCAGGTATTCATAATTGGACTCATTGCAGACAGAAAGTTTCAGCACTTTCACCCCGTCCTTGAGACCTACATTAGGAAGCATTTCAGTGCTACTCTGGCGTACACGTGAGTACAGCTCATTACTGCTGGATAAATATACTGAGTGGACAAAACATTAGGAACACCTGCTCTTTCCTTGACACAGACTGACCAGGTGAATCCAGGTGAAAGATATGATCCCTTATTGATGTCACTTGTTAAATCCACTTCAATCAGTGTAGATGAAGGGGGAGGAGACATGTATATGAAGGGGAGGAGACGGGTTAAAGAAGGATTTTTAAAACTGGAGACAATTGAGACATGGATTGTGTACATGTACCATTCAGAGGGTGACTGGGCAAGACATGATATTTAGGTGCCTTTGGACGGGGTATGGTAGTAGGTGCCTTTGGACGGGGTATGGTAGTAGGTGCCTTTGGACGGGGTATGGTAGTAGGTGCCTTTGGACGAGGTATGGTAGTAGGTGCCTTTGGACGGGGTATGGTAGTAGGTGCCTTTGAACAGGGTATGGTGGTAGGTGCCAGTTGAATGGGGTATGGTAGTAGGTGCCTTTGAACAGGGTATGGTGGTAGGTGCCTTTGGACGGGGTATGGTAGTAGGTGCCTTTGAACAGGGTATGGTAGTAGGTGCCTTTGGACGGGGTATGGTGGGTAGGTGCCTTTGGACGGGGTATGGTAGTAGGTGCCTTTGGACGGGGTATGGTAGTAGGTGCCTTTGGACGGGGTATGGTGGTAGGTGCCTTTGGACGGGGTATGGTAGTAGGTGCCTTTGGACGGGGTATGGTAGTAGGTGCCTTTGGACGGGGTATGGTAGTAGGTGTCTTTGGACGGGGTATGGTAGTAGGTGTCTTTGGACGGGGTATGGTAGTAGGTGTCTTTGGACGGGGTATGGTAGTAGGTGTCTTTGGACGGGGTATGGTGGGTAGGTGTCTTTGGACGAGGTATGGTAGTAGGTGCCTTTGGACGGGGTATGGTAGTAGGTGCATTTGAACAGGGTATGGTAGTAGGTGCCAGTTGAACGGGGTATGGTAGTAGGTGCCTTTGGACGGGGTATGGTAGTAGGTGCATTTGAACAGGGTATGGTAGTAGGTGCCAGTTGAACGGGGTATGGTAGTAGGTGGCCAGGCGGATCTGGAATCGCAACGCCTGCAGGGTCTTTCCACACTCAACAGTTTCCTGTGATTATCAACGGTCCACCACCCAAAGGACATCCATCCAACTGGACACAACAACGCTGCAGGGTCAACAGTTTCCTGTGATTATCAAGAATGATCCACCACCCAAAGGCCATCCATCCAACTGGACACAACAACGCTGCAGGGTCAACAGTTTCCTGTGATTATCAAGAATGATCCACCACCCAAAGGCCATCCATCCAACTGGACACAACAACGCTGCAGGGTCAACAGTTTCCTGTGATTATCAAGAATGATCCACCACCCAAAGGCCATCCATCCAACTGGACACAACAACACTGCAGGGTCAACAGTTTCCTGTGATTATCAAGAATGATCCACCACCCAAAGGCCATCCATCCAACTGGACACAACTGTGGGATGCGTTGGAGTCGACGTGGGCCAGCAACCCTGTAGAACGCTTTTAAACACATTTTAAAGTCCATTCTCTGACGAATTGTCGCTGTTCTGAGGGCAAAAGGTGTTTGTGTGGGGGGGGGGGGGGGGGGGGGGGGGGCTGCGAGTGTATGTATTTATATATATAAGGAAGGTGTTCCTAATGTTTTGTCCACTCACTCTATAATGATTGGTCCTTTTTCCTGGGAACTTGGCTGATGTTTTCATCATGCTGCTTCTTCTTCTCCCTGTTGGAGCATAACCCTGTACCAAGGCCATGTGCATAACGAGGGACTCCATCGGCATGCCAACAGCTGTTAATAAATGCTGTACGCGTTCAATGTGAACGAATACAACTGAACACAACGTTGGAGCGTCTCGGCGAGGTGGATTCGTAACGTGTTTCCAGAACATCTTACCAGAATGGATGATCAACTGCTTGAATTTGGATTTCACCAGGAAGCAGACCACGGTCCTAAACTACTATGTATATGATGCAGAGAAGTTAAACATCTTACCACTTCCCAGAATGGATGATCAACTGCTTGAATTTGGATTTCACCAGGAAGCAGACCACGGTCCTGAACTACTATGTATATGATGCAGAGAAGTTAAACATCTTACCACTTCCCAGAATGGATGATCAACTGCTTGAATTTGGATTTCACCAGGAAGCAGACCACGGTCCTGAACTACTATGTATATGATGCAGAGAAGTTGCATGTACAGCTATATGAACAGTACGGGCTGTATAGTGTATAAATACACACATCTAAACGTTAAAGAATGTAATTAAGAAATATATAAATATTAGGGACGAGCAATGTCGGAATGGCATTGACTAAAATACAGTAGAAGATGACCAATGTTTTGAAGAGCTATGTAGAGAATGCCGAAGGTGACAGAACAGCTATATATGTTTATTTATAATGTGTGTGTGTGTGTGTATATACAGTGCCTTGCGAAAGTATTCGGCCTCCGTTTGAACTTTGCCACCTTTTGCCACATTTCAGGCTTCAAACATAAAGATATAAAACTGTATTTTTTTGTGAAGAATCAACAACAAGTGGGACACAATCATAAAGTGGAACGACATTTATTGGATATTTCAAACTTTTTTAACAAATCAAAAACTGAAAAATTGAGCGTGCAAAATTATTCAGCCCCTTTACTTTCAGTGCAGCAAACTCTCTCCAGAAGTTCAGTGAGGATCTCTGAATGATCCAATGTTGACCTAAATGACTAATGATGATAAATACAATCCACCTGTGTGTAATCAAGTCTCCGTATAAATGCACCTGCACTGTGATAGTCTCAGAGGTCCGTTAAATGCGCATAGAGCATCATGAAGAACAAGGAACACACCAGGCTGGTCCGAGATACTGTTGTGAAGAAGTTTAAAGGCGGATTTGGATACAAAAGATTTCCCAAGCTTTAAACATCCCAAGGAGCACTGTGCAAGCGATAATATTGAAATGGAAGGAGTATCAGACCACTGCAAATCTACCAAGACCTGGCCGTCCCTCTAAACTTTCAGCTCATACAAGGAGAAGACTGATCAGAGATGCAGCCAAGAGGCCCATGATCACTCTGGATGAGGTGGGAGACTCTGTCCATAGGACAACAATCAGTCGTATATTGCACAAATCTGGCCTTTATGGAAGAGTGGCAAGAAGAAAGCCATTTCTTAAAGATATCCATAAAAAGTGTTGTTTAAAGTTTGCCACAAGCCACCTGGGAGACACACCAAACATGTGGAAGAAGACTTTTTGGCAACAATGCAAAACGTTATGTTTGGCGTAAAAGCAACACAGTTCATCACCCTGAACACACCATCCCCACTGTCAAACATGGTGGTGGCAGCATCATGGTTTGGGCCTGCTTTTCTTCAGCAGGGACAGGGAAGATGGTTCAAATTGATGGGAAGATGGATGGAGCCAAATACAGGACCATTCTGGAAGAAAACCTGATGGAGTCTGCAAAAGACCTGAGACTGGGACGGAGATTTGTCTTCCAACAAGACAATGATCCAAAACATAAAGCAAAATCTATAATGGAATGGTTCAAAAATGAACATATCCAGGTGTTAGAATGGCCACGTCAAAGTCCAGACCTGAATCCAATCGAGAATCTGTGGAAAGAACTGAAAACTGCTGTTCACAAATGCTCTCCATCCAACCTCACTGAGCTCGAGCTGTTTTGCAAGGAGGAATGGGAAAACATTTCAGTCTCTCGATGTGCAAAACTGATAGACATACCCCAAGCGACTTACAGCTGTAATCGCAGCAAAAGGTGGCGCTACAAAGTATTAACTTAAGGGGGCTGAATAATTTTGCACGCCCAATTTTTCAGTTTTTGTTTTGTTAAAAAAGTTTGAAATATCCAATAAATGTCGTTCCACTTCATGATTGTGTCCCACTTGTTGTTGATTCTTCACACAAAAAAATACAGTTTTATATCTTTATGTTTGAAGCCTGAAATGTGGCAAAAGGTCGCAAAGTTCAAGGGGGCCGAATACTTTCGCAAGGCACTGTACCTAGTCAGTTGTACAACATATAAATATGTATGTGTGTATGTTCTTCAGGAAGCTGACCAATGTTTTGAAGAGCTATGTAGAGAATGCACAGAAGGTGACAGAACAGCTATGTATGTATGTATGTATGTATGTATGTATGTATGTATGTATATAATTATGTATGTGTGTATGTTCTTCAGGAAGCTGACCAAGGTTCTGAAGAACTATGTGGAGAATGCAGAGAAGCTGACAGAACAGCTGCTGAAGGCCATGAAAGCTCTGGAGTACATATTCAAGTTTATAGTGCGTTCCAGGGTCCTCTTCAACCAGTAAGTGTTCACACACACCCCCCTACACACCCCTACATACCCCTACACACCCCTACACACCCCTACGCCTCCCTATACCCCCCTACACACCCCTACACCCCCTATACCCCCCTACACACCCCTACGCCTCCCTATACCCCCCTACATACCCCTACACACCCCTACACACCCCTATACCCCCCTACACACCCCTACACACCCTACACACCCCTATACCCCCCTACACACCCCTATACCCCCCTACACACTACTACACACCCCTATACCCCCCTATACCCCCTACACCCCCCTACACACTACTACACACCCCTACACCCCCCTACACACTACTACACACCCCTACACCCCCCTATACCCCCCTACACACCCCTACACCCCTATACACTACTACACCCCCCTATACCCCCCTACACACCCCTACATACCCCTACACACCCCCACACACACACCCTCACACCTCTCTACACCCCCCTACACACCCCTACACACTCCTACACCCCCCTACACACTACTACACACCCCTACACACTACTACACACCCCTATACACTACTACACACCCCTCTACACACCCCTACACCCCCCCACACACACCCCTACAGCCCTCTACACTTCCCTACACCTCCCTACACACCCCTCTACACCCCCTTACACACCCCTATACACCCCTACACACCCCTACACACCCCTATACACTACTATACCCCCCTACACCCCTATACACTACTATACCCCCCTACACCCCCTACACACCTCTACACCCCCCTACACCCCCCTACACCCCTATACACTACTACACACCCCTATACACCCCTACACACCCCTATACACCCCTACACCACCCTACACACCCCTACACACCCCTACACCCCTATACACTATTACACCCCCCTACACACCCCTACACACCTACACACCCCTATACCCTCCTATACCCCCCTATACCCCCCTACACCCCCCTATACCCCCCTATACACTACTACACACTACTACTCTGCTCAACCTGTTCATGTGAATAGTCAGACTTTAGTGTTGATCAGTCCGTCTGTATCCGTTTGAATGTAAACATTGACAGTAGGAAGTACATGGTATGGAATATACTACAGGGCCTTCACAATATATTCATACCCCTTTATTACACCTTTTTGTTGTGTTATAGCCTGAATTTAAAATGGATTTCATAGATTTTTTCTCTCTCTCCCATCTACACACAATACCCCATAATTGACACATTTTTGTGCAAATGTTTGGAAAATTAAATACAGAAATATCTCATTTTCGTAAGTATCCGTACTCCTGAGTTATAATCGCTGCCAACAGTGATTCTAACTGTGAGTCTTTCTGGGTAAATCTCTAAGAGCTTTGCAGACCTGGATTGTACAATATTTGCACACGATTCTTTTTTAAATTCTTCAAACTCTGTCAAGTTGGTTGCTGATCATTGCTAGACAGCCATTTTCAAGTCTTGACATGGATTTTCAAGCCGACTTCAGTCGAAACTTAAACTTTGCCCCTCAGGAACATTCCATGTCATCTTGGAAAGCAACTCCAGTGTCGATTTGACCTCCAGTGTATATTTGACCTCCAGTGTATATTTGACCTTGTGTTTTGAGGTTATTGTCCTGTGAATTCATCTCCCAGTGTCCTTTGGAAAGCAGACTGAACCAGGTTTAGCCTGTGCTTACCTCTGTTTTGTTTATTTTTATGCCAAAGATCTCTCTAGTCCTTGCCGATGACAAGCATACCCATAACATGATGCAGCCAATACCACCATGCTTGAAAATATTTAGTGTGGATTTGCCCAAAACAACTCTTTTGTATTCAGATGATTAAGTTAATTTCTTTGCCAAAGGTTTTACAGTTTTACTTTAGTGCCTTATTGCAAACAGGATGTATGTTTTACTTTAGTGCCTTATTGCAAACAGGATGTATGTTAGGAATATTTTATTATGTACTACAGGCTTCCTTTTCATTCTGTGTTTTAGGTTATTATTGTGGAGTAACTGCAATGTTGTTGATCCATCCTCAGTTTTCTCCTATCGGAGCCATTAAACTCTGTAACTGTCACAAGTCACAATTAGCCTCATGGTAAAATCCCTGAGTGGTTTCCTTCCTCTCCTGCAACTGAGTTAGGAATGACGCCTGTATCTTTGTTTTGACGCGGTGTATTGATACACCATCCAAAGTGTAATTAATAACTTCACCATGCTCAAAGGGATATTCAATGTCTGCTTTCAATTTGTTTTACCCATCTACCAATAGGTTCCTTTCTTTGCGAGGCATTGGAAAAACCTCCCTGGTCTTTGTGGTTGAATCTGTGTTTGAAATTCACTGCTTGACTGAGGGACATTGCAGATAATTGTATGGGTTGGGGTAGTCATTAATAATGTTAAACCCTGTTATTGCACCCAGAGTCCATGCAACTGATTATGTGACTTGTTAAGCACATTTTTTACTCCTGAACTTATTCTCACTCATCATAACAAAGGGGTTGAATACTTATCCACTCATTATTATATCTAAAAACATAATTCCATTTTTAACATGAATGGGGTATTGTGTGTAGGACCGTGACACAACATCTCCATTGAATTCATTTTAAATTGAGGCTGTAATAAAACAAAATGTGGACAAGGTCAAGTAATGTGGATACCTTCTGAAGGCCCCGTAAATCATGTTGATTATGTCGCCGTTACTCTACCCCTGTGAAAAAAGTGCCATACAACAACTACCGACAGACAGACAGACAGGGTTCTCAGGCCTCTGACAGACAGACATACAGGGTTCTCAGGCCTCTGACAGACAGACATACAGGGTTCTCAGGCCTCTGACAGACAGACATACAGGGTTCTCAGGCCTCTGACAGACAGACATACAGGGTTCTCAGGCCTCTGACAGACAGACATACAGGGTTCTCAGGCCTCTGACAGACAGACATACAGGGTTCTCAGGCCTCTGACAGACAGACATACAGGGTTCTCAGGCCTCTGACAGACAGACATACATGGTTCTCAGGCCTCTGACAGACAGACAGACAGACAGACAGACAGACAGGGTTCTCAGGGCTCTGACAGACAGGGTTCTCAGGGCTCAGACAGACAGGCTTCTCAGGGCTCAGACAGACAGGGTTCTCAGGGCACAGACAGAAAAAAACAGACAGACAGACAGGGTTCTCAGGGCTCAGACAGACAGGGTTCTCAGGGCACAGACAGACAGACAGACAGACAGACAGGGTTCTCAGGGTTCAGACAGACAGGGTTCTCAGGGCTCAGACAGACAGACAGACAGGGTTCTCAGGGCTCAGACAGACAGGGTTCTCAGGGCACAGACCGACAGGGTTCTCAGGGCTCTGACAGACAGGGTTCTCAGGGCTCAGACAGACAGGGTTCTCAGGGCTCAGACCGACAGGGTTCTCAGGGCTCAGACCGACAGGGTTCTCAGGGCCCAGACAGACAGGGTTCTCAGGGCTCAGACTGACAGGGTTCTCAGGGCTCTGACAGACAGGGTTCTCAGGGCTCTGACAGACAGGGTTCTCAGGGCTCTGACAGACAGGGTTCTCAGGGCTCTGACAGACAGGGTTCTCAGGGCACAGACAGACATGGTTCTCAGGGCTCTGACAGACAGGGTTCTCAGGGCTCTGACAGACAGGGTTCTCAGGGCTCTGACAGACAGACAGACAGGGTTCTCAGGGCTCAGACAGACAGGGTTCTCAGGGCTCAGACAGACAGGGTTCTCAGGGCTCAGACAGACAGGGTTCTCAGGGCTCTGACAGACAGGGTTCTCAGGGCTCAGACAGACGGGGTTCTCAGGGCTCAGACAGACAGGGTTCTCAGGGCTCAGACAGACAGGGTTCTCAGGGCACAGACAGACAGGGTTCTCAGGGCTCAGACAGACAGGGTTCTCAGGGCTCAGACAGACAGGGTTCTCAGGGCACAGACAGACAGGGTTCTCAGGGCACAGACAGACAGGGTTCTCAGGGCACAGACAGACAGGGTTCTCAGGGCACAGACAGACAGGGTTCTCAGGGCTCAGACAGACAGGGTTCTCAGGGCTCAGACAGACAGGGTTCTCAGGGCTCAGACAGACAGGGTTCTCAGGGCTCAGACAGACAGGGTTCTCAGGGCTCTGACAGACAGGGTTCTCAGGGCTCTGACAGACAGGGTTCTCAGGGCTCAGACAGACAGGGTTCTCAGGGCTCAGACAGACAGGGTTCTCAGGGCTCAGACAGACAGGGTTCTCAGGGCTCAGACAGACAGGGATCTCAGGGCTCAGACAGACATGGTTCTCAGGGCTCAGACAGACAGGGTTCTCAGGGCTCAGACAGACAGGGTTCTCAGGGCACAGACAGACAGGGTTCTCAGGGCACAGACAGACAGGGTTCTCAGGGCACAGACAGACAGGGTTCTCAGGGCTCAGACAGACAGGGTTCTCAGGGCTCAGACAGACAGGGTTCTCAGGGCTCAGACAGACAGGGTTCTCAGGGCTCAGACAGACAGGGTTCTCAGGGCTCTGACAGACAGGGTTCTCAGGGCTCAGACAGACAGGGTTCTCAGGGCTCAGACAGACAGGGTTCTCAGGGCTCTGACAGACAGGGTTCTCAGGGCTCAGACAGACAGGGTTCTCAGGGCTCTGACAGACAGGGTTCTCAGGGCTCAGACAGACAGGGTTCTCAGGGCACAGACAGACAGGGTTCTCAGGGCACAGACAGACAGGGTTCTCAGGGCTCAGACAGACAGGGTTCTCAGGGCTCAGACAGACAGGGTTCTCAGGGCTCAGACAGACAGGGTTCTCAGGGCTCTGACTGGCCAGTGGAACACTTCTGACATGATAGAGGCGACATTCCCTCTATTTCCTCCTTGGAGGGGAAGCTGCTGCCTGGTTGGTTGCCTGTGATTGTTATTTCTGTTCTGTCCCTGTGTACCGGCCTGACTGACTGGTTGTGTCTGAAATAACAACCTCTTCACTATATGGGTCCTGTTGGCCCTGGTCAAAAGTACTGCCCCGTAGTGAATAGTGTGCCATTTTGAACACAGCCTCTGAACCCTGCTTTGTAGCACCACATGAGAGGAAGGAAGGACGATTTCAATAGTTGTTGTGAAACCGCAGAGTGGTGCTTCAAATCCCATAGTTTCTGCATGTAAGCCCCCTCAACTCAAGTGTCTATTCCCTGTCTCTGCCTGCATGTCTGCCTGCCTGCATGTCTGCCTGCCTGCAATGTCTGCCTGCCTGCATGTCTGCCTGCCTGCATGTCTGCCTGCCTGCATGTCTGCCTGCCTGCATGTCTGCCTGCCTGCATGTCTGCCGGCCTGCATGTCTGCCTGTAAGCCCCCTCAACTCAAGTGTCTATTCCCTGTCTCTGCCTGCACTGTCTGTCTGTACTGTCTGCCTGTCTGCATGTCTGCCAGCCAGCCCCCTCAACTCAAGTGTCTATTCCCTGTCTCTGCCTGCACTGTCTGTCTGTACTGTCTGCCTGTCTGCCAGCCAGCCCCCTCAACTCAAGTGTCTATTCCCTGTCTCTGTCTGTACTCTCTGTCTGTACTGTCTGCCTGTCTGCCAGCCAGCCCCCTCAACTCAAGTGTCTATTCCCTGTCTCTGTCTGTACTCTCTGTCTGTACTGTCTGCCTGTCTGCCAGCCAGCCCCCTCAACTCAAGTGTCTATTCCCTGTCTCTGTCTGTACTCTCTGTCTGTACTGTCTGCCTGTCTGCCAGCCAGCCCCCTCAACTCAAGTGTCTATTCCCTGTCTCTGTCTGTACTCTCTGTCTGCCTGTCTGCCAGCCAGCCCCCTCAACTCAAGTGTCTATTCCCTGTCTCTGTCTGTACTGTCTGTCTGTACTGTCTGCCTGTCTGCCAGCCAGCCCCCTCAACTCAAGTGTCTATTCCATGTCTCTGTCTGTACTGTCTGTCTGTACTGTCTGCCTGTCTGCCAGCCAGCCCCCTCAACTCAAGTGTCTATTCCCTGTCTCTGTCTGTACTGTCTGTCTGTACTGTCTGCCTGTCTGCCAGCCAGCCCCCTCAACTCAAGTGTCTAGTCCCTGTCTCTGTCTGTACTGTCTGTCTGTACTGTCTGTCTGTACTGTCTGTACTGTCTGTCTGTCTGTACTGTCTGTCTGTCTGTTCTGTCTGCCAGCCAGCCCCCTCAACTCAAGTGTCTATTCCCTGTCTCTGTCTGTACTGTCTGCCTGTCTGCCTGTCTGCCAGCCAGCCCCCTCAACTCAAGTGTCTATTCCCTGTCTCTGTCTGTACTCTCTGTCTGTACTGTCTGTCTGTACTGTCTGTCTGTACTGTACTCTCTGTCTGTCTGTACTGTCTGTCTGTACTGTCTGTCTGTACTGTCTGTCTGTACTGTCTGTCTGTCTGTACCGTCGGTACTGTCTCTGTCTGTCTGTACTGTCTGTCTGTACCGTCGGTACTGTCTGTACTGTCTGTCTGTACTGTCTGTCTGTACTGTCTGTACTGTCTGTCTGTCTGTACTGTCTGTCTGTACTGTCTGTCTGTACTGTCTGTCTGTACTGTCTGTCTGTACTGTCTGTCTGTCTGTACTGTCTGTCTGTACTGTCTGTCTGTACTGTCTGTCTGTACTGTCTGTCTGTACTGTCTGTCTGTCTGTACCGTCGGTACTGTCTCTGTCTGTCTGTCTGTGTTATACAGACTCTCATCATGTAGATAGCGACCCCCTAACCTGGCTTCAAATAGTAGTGGCTTCCTTGCACCACGCAAAGCTCAATCAAGCACATCCTATATTGTTTGAAATATATCAAATACTGGTATGGCAACCTGCATTACCATGTCTGTGTCTGGAAGTAAAGTTGGATGTGGAAAACCCCCTCTAAACATGTCTTGTGCAGTGTAGCAGGAAGTAACCCCCTCTAAACATGTCTTGTCCCCCCTCAGCAGTGTAGCAGGAAGTAACCCCCTCTAAACATGTCTTGTTCCCCTCAGCAGTGTAGCAGGAAGTAACCCCCTCTAAACATGTCTTGTCCCCCCTCAGCAGTGCAGCAGGAAGTAACCCCCTCTAAACATGTCTTGTTCCCCTCAGCAGTGTAGCAGGAAGTAACCCCCTCTAAACATGTCTTGTCCCCCTCAGCAGTGTAGCAGGAAGTAACCCCCTCTAAACATTTCTTGTCCCCCCTCAGCAGTGAGGCGGGAAGTAACCCCCTCTAAACATGTCTTGTCCCCCTCAGCAGTATAGCAGGAAGTAACCCCCTCTAAACATGTCTTGTCCCCCTCAGCAGTATAGCAGGAAGTAACCCCCTCTAAACATGTCTTGTCCCCCCTCAGCAGTGAGGCCGGAAGTAACCCCCTCTAAACATGTCTTGTCCCCCTTCAGCAGTGTAGCAGGAAGTAGATTATAGAGTAACGTGTTTTACTCAGTAACACTCCAGAGATGGTCGACACACATCATTAGTTTTTATTCCCCCACAAAGCAGCTCGTTTTATAGTTTCATTCCCGTTTGGGGAGATTTACATGCGTTGTGTAAGGGATTGGGATACAAGCCATGTTGTGGGGATGAGAGAATAGAGGCCTTACTGTAATCTCCTGTCTTGCACCGTACACAGAGTTACAGGGATGCAGTTTCAGGTTCTGCCTCCGTACTAACTGTTACAGTCCAGGTTCTGCCTCCATACTAACTGTTACAGTCCAGGTTCTGCCTCCATACTAACTGTTACAGTCCAGATTCCTCCATACTAACTGTTACAGTCCAGGTTCTGCCTCCATACTAACTGTTACAGTCCAGATTCCTCCATACTAACTGTTACAGTCCAGGTTCTGCCTCCATACTAACTGTTACAGTCCAGATTCCTCCATACTAACTGTTACAGTCCAGATTCCTCCATACTAACTGTTACAGTCCAGGTTCTGCCTCCATACTAACTGTTACAGTCCAGATTCTGCCTCCATACTAACTGTTACAGTCCAGATTCCTCCATACTAACTGTTACAGTCCAGATTCTGCCTCCATGCAAACTGTTACAGTCCAGATTCTGCCTCCATACAAACTGTTACAGTCCAGATTCTGCCTCCATACTAACTGTTACAGTCCAGATTCCTCCATACTAACTGTTACAGTCCAGATTCTGCCTCCATGCAAACTGTTACAGTCCAGATTCTGCCTCCATACTAACTGTTACAGTCCAGGTTCTGCCTCCATACTAACTGTTACAGTCCAGATTCCTAAATACTAACTGTTACAGTCCAGGTTCCTCCATACAAACTGTTACAGTCCAGGTTCTGCCTCCATACTGTTACAGTCCAGATTCCTCCATACTAACTGTTACAGTCCAGATTCCTCCATACTAACTGTTACAGTCCAGGTTCTGCCTCCATGCAAACTGTTACAGTCCAGATTCTGCCTCCATACTAACTGTTACAGTCCAGGTTCTGCCTCCATACTAACTGTTACAGTCCAGGTTCTGCCTCCATACTAACTGTTACAGTCCAGATTCCTCCATACTAACTGTTACAGTCCAGGTTCTGCCTCCATACTAACTGTTACAGTCCAGATTCCTCCATACCAACTGTTACAGTCCAGATTCTGCCTCCATACTAACTGTTACAGTCCAGATTCTGCCTCCATACTAACTGTTACAGTCCAGGTTCTGCCTCCATACTAACTGTTACAGTCCAGATTCCTCCATACTAACTGTTACAGTCCAGGTTCTGCCTCCATACTAACTGTTACAGTCCAGATTCCTCCATACTAACTGTTACAGTCCAGGTTCTGCCTCCATACTAACTGTTACAGTCCAGATTCCTCCATACTAACTGTTACAGTCCAGATTCCTCCATACTGTCGTGTCTTTGGTATCATTAAAAGTGAAGACTGGTATTTAATCAAATCAATTCTCTGTAATTATTATTACGTGATTATACTAATCATGTAAATGTAATTAACTAGGAAGTCGGGGCACCAAGGAAAATATTCAGATTACAAATTTATAATTTTCCTAATTATAACTCTTCAGATATTTTAACATCTGATCAGTTAGTATTTAAATTAATTAATTTTTCTTTACCTCGCGTTAGTCTCATTCCAAACGTCGTAAATTGTTGGTTATCTGCACGAACCCAGTGTTCACTATGAGTCATCCATAAACCAATTGTCTTAATCATTTATTTACAATCACAGAAATGCATAAACAAACAAACAGTAGATCTGGTTACAAGGAAATGACGAGGTTCCCTAGTGGTCTCAGCCAATATGACGGCTTGGTGGACAAAGGGAAGTGGGTGTGGGCTGGGAAGTGGGTGTGGGCTGGGAAGTGGGTGTGGGCTGGGAAGTGGGTGTGGGCTGGGAAGTGGGTGTGGGCTGGGAAGTGGGTGTGGGCTGGGAAGTGGGTGTGGGCTGGGAAGTGGGTGTGGGCTGGGAAGTGGGTGTGGGCTGGGAAGTGGGTGTGGACTGGGAAGTGGGTGTGGGCTGGGAAGTGGGTGTGGACTGGGAAGTGGGTGTGGGCTGGGAAGTGGGTGTGGGCTGGGAAGTGGGTGTGGACTGGGAAGTGGGTGTGGGCTGGGAAGTGGGTGTGGACTGGGAAGTGGGTGTGGACTGGGAAGTGGGTGTGGACTGGGAAGTGGGTGTGGACTGGGAAGTGGGTGTGGACTGGGAAGTGGGTGTGGACTGGGAAGTGGGTGTGGACTGGGAAGTGGGTGTGGGCTGGGAAGTGGGTGTGGACTGGGAAGTGGGTGTGGACTGGGAAGTGGGTGTGGACTGAGAGAGCGGGAAAGACAAGAGTTACTACACACAGTTGATAATTATATGAATTATATCTAGCTGCGGACTAGTAATTAGTGTCTAAGATTTGCTCTTATTCTGTAGGGATCGACAGTCTCAGAGTTGAACCATTTCCTGCTGTGTAGCCAATGCTCGATGTGATATGGTTAGGATATGGTTAGGTTGGTAACCAGTTTGTAACAGCAATAAGGCACCTCGGGGGTTTGTGATATATGGCCAATATACCACGGCTAAGGGATATATCCAGGACCTCCGCATGGCGTCATGGGTAAGAACAACCCTTAGCCGTGGTTGTGTCATGGGTAAGAACAGCCCTTAGTCGTGGTTGCGTCATGGGTAAGAACAACCCTTAGCCGTGGTTGCGTCATGGGTAAGAACAACCCTTAGCCGTGGTTGCGTCATGGGTAATAACAACCCTTAGCCGTGGTTGCGTCATGGGTAAGAACAACCCTTAGCCGTGGTTGCGTCATGGGTAAGAACAGCCCTTAGCCGTGGTTGCGTCATGGGTAAGAACAGCCCTTAGCCGTGGTTGCGTCATGGGTAAGAACAGCCCTTAGCCGTGGTTGCGTCATGGGTAAGAACAGCCATTAGCCGTGGTTGCGTCATGGGTAAGAACAGCCCTTAGCTGTGGTTGCGTCATGGGTAAGAACAGCCCTTAGCCGTGGTTGCGTCATGGGTAAGAACAACCCTTAGCCGTGGTTGCGTCATGGGTAAGAACAGCCATTAGCCGTGGTTGCGTCATGGGTAAGAACAGCCATTAGCCGTGGTTGCGTCATGGGTAAGAACAGCCATTAGCCGTGGTTGCGTCATGGGTAAGAACAGCCCTTAGCCGTGGTTGCGTCATGGGTAAGAACAGCCCTTAGCCGTGGTTGCGTCATGGGTAAGAACAGCCCTTAGCCGTGGTTGCGTCATGGGTAAGAACAGCCCTTAGCCGTGGTTGCGTCATGGGTAAGAACATCCCTTAGCCGTGGTTGCGTCATGGGTAAGAACAGCCCTTAGCCGTGGTTGCGTCATGGGTAAGAACAGCCATTAGCCGTGGTTGCGTCATGGGTAAGAACAGCCATTAGCCGTGGTTGCGTCATGGGTAAGAACAGCCATTAGCCGTGGTTGCGTCATGGGTAAGAACAGCCCTTAGCCGTGGTTGCGTCATGGGTAAGAACAGCCCTTAGCCGTGGTTGCGTCATGGGTAAGAACAGCCCTTAGCCGTGGTATAATGGCCATATACCACACCTCGTCTGGCCTGATTCCTTCATTATGAAACAGTTACAAAGCCTTGTACCTGGCGATCGTATCGCATCAATAAATCACCAACTGTTCTTCCCCCTGCGTAAAGTATTCCAGATGAATATGCTAATTAATTAATTAATATACGTCTTTTGGTGTGCCAGGACTTGCCGTTGTTTTCCCTGCTTTTGACGCTGGAAGCAGACAGGCTGGAGTAGCCCGCTTGTTTTAGATGCTAACGATGATCAGCTATGACCAAGGTATTTTGGTCTTGTTTGGTATTTGCATGGAGAACCCATGCTGAGCCTACAGTCAGTGGGCCCTGGTTTGATGGGTAGAGAACTGTGATATAACAATGACAGAGAAGTGGCCTACTGGCATCCGGCTACAGGGGGCCTGTTTACATCTCTGTGTGAGCTAACAGCACGTCTCTGTGTGTGGAGGGACTTCATGAAAGGTCTCTAAATCATCGGTTTTAATTCCTCCTCTCCTCCCTTTCTCTTTCCACTCCTCTCTCTCTCCCACTCTCTTCCTCATTCTCTCCTACCACTCCTCTCTCCTCTCCTCCCTTTCAATCTCCACTCCTCTCTCTCTCCCACTCTCTTCCTAAATTCTCTTCTACCTCCCCTCTCCTCTTATCCCTCTTCCCACCATCTCTTTTCTCCCCATCCCTCTCTCCTCTCCCTACATCCCTCTCTCCCTCCATCCATCTCTCCCTCCATCCATCTCTCCCTCCATCCATCTCTCCCTCCCTCCATCCCTCTCTCCTCTCCCTCTATCCATTCCTCTCTCCCTCCCTCCATCATCCTTCTCTCCTCTCTCCTTCCTACCTCCCTCCGTCCATCCCATCCGTCTCTCCTCTTCTCCCTCCATCCATCCCTACATCCATCTCTCCTCTTCTCCCTCCTACCTCCCTCCCCCGTCCGTCCATCCATCTCTCCTCTTCTCCCTCCCTCCATCCATCCATCCATCCATCCATCCATCTCTCCTCTTCTCCCTCCTAACTCCCTCCGTCCGTCCATCCATCTCTCCTCTCCTCTCCATCCATCTCTCCTCTTCTCCCTCCTACCTCCCTCCGTCTGTCCATCCATCTCTCCTCTCCCTCCATCCATCTCTCCTCTTCTCCCTCCTATCTCCCTCCATCCATCCATCCATCCATCTCTCCTCTCCCTCCTACGTCCGTCCATCCGTCTCTCCTCTCCCTCCATCCATCTCTCCTCTTCTCCCTCCTAACTCCCTCCCTCCCTCCATCCATCCATCTCTCCTCTCCATCCATCCATCTCTCCTCTTCTCCCTCCTACCTCCCTCCATCCATCCATCTCTCCTCTCCATCCATCCATCTCTCCTCTTCTCCCTCCTAACTCCCTCCGTCCGTCCATCCGTCTCTCCTCTCTCCCCAGACTGTATGAGAACAAAGGAGAAGCAGACTTCATGGAGTCCTTGAGGAATCTCTTCACTTCCTTCAATGACATGATGAACATCAACTCTGAGAACACAGGCATGGTAAAGGTAGGACATCAATCATATAGTCTGGCTCTGCTTCAGAGTGATGCCTTTTGTGTTTCCATGGGTATTCTATGCATTCTGTTTCCCTGTGTATATCAGTCTCTAGTTCCCATCTCATGTCCACTATGTGTCTATAGTAGAGGTCGACCAATTATGATTTTTCAACACCGATACCGATTATTGGAGGACCAAAAATAAGCCACTACCGATTAATTGGCCTTATATTTTTTAATTTATTTTTTTAAATATATATATTTGTAATAATGACAATTACAACAATACTCAATGAACACTTTTATTTTAACTTAATATAATACATAAATAAAATCTATTTAGTCTCAAATAAATAATGAAACATGTTCAATTTGGTTTAAATAATGCAAAAACAATGTTTTGGAGAAGAAAGTAAAAGTGCAATATGTGCCATGTAAGAAAGCTAACTTTTCAGTTCCTTGCTCAGAACATGAGAACATATGAAAGTTGGTGGTTCCTTTCAACATGAGTCTTTAATATTCCCAGGTAAAAAGTTTTAGATTGTAGTTATTATAGGAATTATAGGACTATTTCTCTCTCTACCATTTGTATTTCATATACCTTTGACTATTGGATGTTCTAATAGGGACTTTAGGAACGAATTGCAAAAATCGCTGAAGTTGGAGACTTTTATCTCCCTCACCAACTTCAAACATCAGCTATCTGAGCGGCTAACCGATCGCTGCAGCTGTACATAGTCTATTGGTAAATAGCCCACCCTTTCTCACCTACCTCATCCCCATACTGTTTTTATTTATTTACTTTTCTGCTCTTTTGCACACCAATATCTCTACCTGTACATGACCATCTGATCATTCATCACTCCAGTGTTAATCTGCAAAATTGTAATTATTTGCCTACCTCCTCATGCCTTTTGCACACATTGTATATAGACTCCCCCTTTGGTTCTACTGTGTTATTGACTTGTTAATTGTTTACTCCATGTGTAACTCTTTGTTGTCTGCTCCCTCTGCTATGCTTTATCTTGGCCAGGTCGCAGTTGCAAATGAGAACTTGTTCTCAACTAGCCTACCTGGTTAAATAAAGGTGTTCTCAACTAGCCTACCTGGTTAAATAAAGGTGTTCTCAACTAGCCTACCTGGTTAAATAAAGGTGAAAAAAATAAAAATAAAATAAAATAAAAATATTGCCAGCCTCATCTCAGGAGTTGATCGGCTTGAATTCATAACAGCTCTGTGCATCAAGCATTGCTAAGAGCTGCTGGCAAACGCAGTAAAGTTTGAATGAATGCTTACGAGCCTGCTGCTGCCTCAGTCAGACTGCTCTATCAAATCACAGATTTAATTATAACATAATGACACAGAAATACGAGCCTTAGGTCATTAATATGGTCAATTTCCGGAAACGATCATTTTTGAAAACAAAACATCTATTCTTTCAGTGAAATACGGAACCATTACGTATTTTATTTAACGGGTGGCATCCTTAAGTCTATATATTCCTGTTACATTGCACAACCTTCAATGTTAGGTCATAATTCTGGCAAATTAGTTGGCAACGAGCCAGGCGGCCCAAACTGTTGCATATACCCTGACTCTGCGTGCAATGAACACAAGGGAAGTGATACAACTTCACCTGGTTAATATTGCCTGCTAACATGAATTTCTTTGTACTAAATATACAGGTTTAAAAATACATACATCTGTGTATTGATTTTAAGATGTTTATGGTTAGGTACATTCGTTCAACGGTTGTGCTTTTTCTGCGAATGTGTTTTTGTAAAAATCATCCCCGTTTGGCGAAGTAGGCTGTGATTCGATGATAAATTAACAGGCACCGCATTGATTATATGCAGCGCAGGACAAGCTGGTTAACCTAGTAATATCATCAACCACTAGTTAACTTGTGATTATGTGAAGATTGATTCTTTTTTATAAGATGGAAGTTTAGTGCTAGCTAGCGACTTAACTTGGCTCCTTGTTGCACTCGCGTAACATGCGGTCAGCAGTTTCCTCGTGGACAAGCTGGTTAACCCAGTAATATCATCAACCACTAGTTAACTAGTTTCCTCGTGGACAAGCTGGTTAACCCAGTAATATCATCAACCACTAGTTAACTAGTTTCCTCGTGGACAAGCTGGTTAACCCAGTCATCAACCACTAGTTAACTAGTTTCCTCGTGGACAAGCTGGTTAACCCAGTCATCAACCACTAGTTAACTAGTTTCCTCGTGGACAAGCTGGTTAACCCAGTAATATCATCAACCACTAGTTAACTAGTTTCCTCGTGGACAAGCTGGTTAACCCAGTGATCAACCACTAGTTAACTAGTTTCCTCGTGGATCAATGTAATCGGCAATAATCGGTGTCCTAAAAGGCTGATTACTGATTGTCATGAAATCGTCCCTAATTAATCGGTCCATATGTATCATGCTCTCCTAGAGGTAAAGGACAATATACAGAGCCAGTCCATAGTTTGGACACATCTACTCATTCAAGGGTTTCTCTATATTTTTGTAGTATGTTCTACAATGTAGAATAATAGTGAAGACATCAAAACTATGAAATAACACACATGGAATCATGTAGTAACTAAAAACGGTGTTAAACAAAAATATGTTAGAATTTAGATGCTTCAAAGTAGTTCATATCCAAGCAGTCTCTGAACAGTTGATGTTGAGATGTGTCTGTTACTTGAACTCTGTGAAGCATTTATTTGAGGTGCAGTTAACTTAATGAACGTATCCTCTGCAGCAGAAGTAACTCTGGGTCTTCCTTTCCTGTGGCGGTCCTCATGAGAGCCAGTTTAATCACAGCGCTTGATGGTTTTTGTTACTGCATTTGAAGAAACGTTCAACGTTCTTGAACATTTCCCAGGATTGACTGACCTTCATGTCTTAAAGTAATGATGGACTGTCATTTGTCTTTGCTTATTTGAGCTGTTCTTTTACCAAATAGGGCTTATCTTCTGTATACCACCCATGCCTTGTCACAACACAACTGATTGGCTCAAACGCATTAAGAAAGGAAAGAAATTCCACAAATTAACTTTTAACAAGGCACACCTGTTAATGGAAATGCATTCCAGGTGACTACCTCATGAAGCTGGTTGAGAGAATTCCAAGAGTGTGCAAAGCTGTCATCAAGACAAAGGGTGGCTATTTGAAATATACAATATATTTTGATTTGTATAATTAACACTTTTTTGTTTACTACATGATTCCATATGTGTTATTTCATAGTTTTCACTTATTATTCTACAATGTAGAAAATAGTAAAAAAAGCAACAACCTGGAATAAGTAGATGTGTCCAGACGTTTGACTGGTACTGCATCTCCTGTTGTTGTCTGTGTGTTGTTCCCCTCTTTATTAATTGTCTATCTGAATAGATCTCTCCATGTGCCTCCCTCCCCTCTGTGTTCATATGTATTTCTTCTGCAACTGTTATCTATGTCTGTGTTCTCTCTCTGACCTGTTCTGTGTCCCGACGTATCTCTCTCGCTCTCTCTTGTGCTCTCTATCACACTCTCTCTCTCTTGCGCTCTCTGACCTGTTCTGTGTCCCGGGGCTTCTCTGCGTTCTTCCTCTTTAGCTCCTCCTCAAGGTATTTTCTGATATCCCTCCCTCCCTCCCTCCCTCCCTCCCTCCCTCCCTCCCTCCCTCCCTCCCTCCCTCCCTCCCTCCCTCCCCTCCTAATTACTGATGGCTCTAGACAAGCATAATGACTGATTGCTCTAGACAAGCATAATGACTGATTGCTCTAGACAAGCATAATGACTGATTGCTCTAGACAAGCATAAAGACTGATGACTCTTGACAAGCATAATGACTGATGACTCTTGACAAGCATAATGACTCTAGACAAGCATAATGACTGATGACTCTTGACAAGCATAATGACTCTAGACAAGCATAACGACTGATGACTCTTGACAAGCATAATGACTCTAGACAAGCATAATGACTGATGGCTCTAGACAAGCATAACGACTGATGACTCTAGACAAGCATAATGACTCTAGACAAGCATAACGACTGATGGCTCTTGACAAGCATAATGACACATCCTGCCATACAAAATATTGTGATATTCTAGTTAACATTTTCAACATTCTAGTGAGGGTCAGGGCTGTTACCCAAGTTGGTCATCTAATATTCAAACCTTTAAGATCAGGGATAATCCTAATCGTTTTGTTTTGTCCAGGGTGCAGCGTTGAGATACGTCCCCACCATCGTGAACGACGTCAAACTGGTCTTCGATCCCAAGGAGCTCAGGTAGGTTTTCATCAGGGAAACTGCGGTCTCGTGGTGAATATGTTTTAGCACATCTGGTTATGTACACTATACACTATACTATACATGATCTATGTTTTAGCACATCTGGTTATGTACACTATACACTATACTATACACTATCTGTGACTCCTGTTAGACTATACTGTAATGTCATTATCTATGTTTTAGCACATCTGGTTATGTACACTATACTATACATTATCTATGTTTTAGCACATCTGGTTATGTACACTATACACTATACTATACATTATCTATGTTTTAGCACATCTGGTTATGTACACTATACACTCATGCTTTCACACTGTAGATAACACACTTCTATAAGGCCATAACAGAGATGAGATTTACCTCTTATTCCCTCCACTGCCTGGGACTCCTGTTAGACTCTACTGTAGTATCATTATCTGTGACTCCTGAATACTGTAGTATCATTATCTGTGACTCCTGAATACTGTCGTATCATTATCTGTGACTCCTGAATACTGTAGTGTCATTATCTGTGACTCCTGAATATTGTAGTGTCATTATCTGTGACTCCTGAATACTGTCGTATCATTATCTGTGACTCCTGAATACTGTAGTATCATTATCTGTGACTCCTGAATACTGTTGTATCATTATCTGTGACTCCTGAATACTGTAGTGTCATTATCTGTGACTCCTGAATATTGTAGTGTCATTATCTGTGACTCCTGAATACTGTAGTGTCATTATATGTGACTCCTGAATACTGTAGTGTCATTATCTGTGACTCCTGAATATTGTAGTGTCATTGTCTGTGACTCCTGTTTGACTATACTGTAATGTCATTATCTGTGACTCCAGAATACTGTAATGTCATTATCTGTGACTCCTTTTAGACCAATAATGTAATGTCATTATCTGTGACTCCTGAATACTGTTTTGTCATTATCTGTGACTCCTGAATACTGTAGTATCATTATCTGTGACTCCTGAATACTGTGATGTCATTATCTGTGACTCCTGTTAGACTATACTGTAGTATCATTATCTGTGACTCCTGACTACTGTAGTCATTATCTCTGACTCCTGTTCGACTATACTGTAGTGTCATTATCTGTGACTCCTGAATACTGTAGTGTCATTATCTGTGACTCCTGAATACTGTAGTGTCATTATCTGTGACTCCTGAATACTGTAGTGTCATTATCTGTGACTCCTGAATACTGTAGTGTCATTATCTGTGACTCCTGAATACTGTAGTGTCATTATCTGTGACTCCTGAATACTGTAGTGTCATTATCTGTGACTCCTGAATACTGTAGTGTCATTATCTGTGACTCCTGAATACTGTAGTGTCATTGTCTGTGACTCCTGAATACTGTAGTGTCATTATCTGTGACTTCTGAATACTGTAGTGTCATTATCTGTTACTCCTGAATACTGTAGTGTCATTATCTGTGACTCCTGAATACTGTAGTGTCATTGTCTGTGACTCCTGAATACTGTAGTGTCATTATCTGTTACTCCTGAATACTGTAGTGTCATTATCTGTACATGTAAGGATGCCAGAAACTAAGGAAGAGGTGCAGGAGTGAATCTGAAAAAGCTGTGAGTTACAAAGTCAATCTAAGAAATGAAGACACGTGTAAATGATTTGACTGATTAAGGTAAAGCACTCTGACATGGGAGAGAGAGACTAAAGAGCCTTGCTCAGTGGGTTTGTCTCGTCAGTAATCGTCTCTTTGAAATCACATTCCGTGTTTTAGAGATTGTCTCCCCTTTATTTATTTTATATATATATTTTTGGGGGGGGGGGTGATTACCTTTAACAGTTGGTTTGGATTAAAGAACTGATTTGATATTGTGGCTTGTGCAGTGTGAGTGGTCACACCTCGTTATCCTCGAGCTACTTACCTTTAGGCTCTGCTTCACACACACACACACACACACACACACACACACACACACACACACACACCACTTAACATTCACCAGCTGTACCATGTGGGTTGGTTATATATAGTCCCGGTTGCCGTGGGAACCTGGAACTGCTGCTTCACCAACAGCGCAGCGGTTAATCTGACCTGCCATGAATGTTATATCATCGTATTGATTTAATTTGACTAGATTACTAGATCTATTGATCAGTAGATCACTAGGACACCAGATCACTAGGACACTAGATTAATAGTGGTTAATCTGACCTGCCATGAATGTTATATCATCGTATTGTATTGATTTCATTTGACTAGATTACTAGATCTATTGATCAGTAGATCACTAGGACACCAGATCACTAGGACACTAGATTAATAGTGGTTAATCTGACCTGCCATGAATGTTATATCATCGTATTGTATTGATTTCATTTGACTAGATTACTAGATCTATTGATCAGTAGATCACTAGGACACCAGATCACTAGGACACTAGATTAATAGTGGTTAATCTGACCTGCCATGGATGTTATATCATCGTATTGTATTGATTTCATTTGACTAGATTACTAGATCTATTGATCAGTAGATCACTAGGACACCAGATCACTAGGACACTAAATTAATAGTGGTTAATCTGACCTGCCATGAATGTTATATCATCGTATTGTATTGATTTCATTTGACTAGATTACTAGATCTATTGATCAGTAGATCACTAGGACACCAGATCACTAGGACACTAGATTAATAGTGGTTAATCTGACCTGCCATGAATGTTATATCATCGTATTGTATTGATTTCATTTGACTAGATTACTAGATCTATTGATCAGTAGATCACTAGGACACCAGATCACTAGGACACTAGATTAATAGTGGTTAATCTGACCTGCCATGGATGTTATATCATCGTATTGTATTGATTTCATTTGACTAGATTACTAGATCTATTGATCAGTAGATCACTAGGACACCAGATCACTAGGACACTAGATTAATAGTGGTTAATCTGACCTGCCATGAATGTTATATCATCGTATTGTATTGATTTCATTTGACTAGATTACTAGATCTATTGATCAGTAGATCACTAGGACACCAGATCACTAGGACACTAGATTAATAGTGGTTAATCTGACCTGCCATGAATGTTATATCATCATATTGTATTGATTTCATTTGACTAGATTACTAGATCTATTGATCAGTAGATCACTAGGACACCAGATCACTAGGACACTAGATTAATAGTGGTTAATCTGACCTGCCATGAATGTTATATCATCGTATTGTATTGATTTCATTTGACTAGATTACTAGATCTATTGATCAGTAGATCACTAGGACACCAGATCACTAGGACACTAGATTAATAGTGGTTAATCTGACCTGCCATGAATGTTATATCATCGTATTGTATTGATTTCATTTGACTAGATTACTAGATCTATTGATCAGTAGATCACTAGGACACCAGATCACTAGGACACTAGATTAATAGTGGTTAATCTGACCTGCCATGAATGTTATATCATCGTATTGTATTGATTTCATTTGACTAGATTACTAGATCTATTGATCAGTAGATCACTAGGACACCAGATCACTAGGACACTAGATTAATAGTGGTTAATCTGACCTGCCATGAATGTTATATCATTGTATTGTATTGATTTAATTTGACTAGATTACTAGATCTATTGATCAGTAGATCACTAGGACACCAGATCACTAGGACACTAGATTAATAGTGGTTAATCTGACCAGCCATGAATGTTATATCATCGTATTGTATTGATTTAATTTGACTAGATTACTAGATCTATTGATCAGTAGATCACTAGGACACCAGATCACTAGGACACTAGATTAATAGTGGTTAATCTGGCCTGCCATGAATGTTATATCATCGTATTGTATTGATTTCATTTGACTAGATTACTAGATCTATTGATCAGTAGATCACTAGGACACCAGATCACTAGGACACTATCAATAGATCACTGGATGAATAGGACACTAGATTAATGGATCACTAGATTAATGGATCACTAGATTAATGGATCACTAGATTAATGGATCACTAGATTAATGGATCACTAGATTATTGGATCACTAGATTAATGGATCACTAGATTAATGGATCACTAGATTAATAGATCACTAGATTAATGGATCACTAGATTAATGGATCACTAGATTAATGGATCACTAGATTAATGGATCACTAGATTATTGGATCACTAGATTAATGGATCACTAGATTAATGGATCACTAGATTAATAGATCACTAGATTAATGGATCACTAGATTAATGGATCACTAGATTAATGGATCACTAGATTAATGGATCACTAGATTAATGGATCACTAGATTAATAGATCACTAGATCACTAGATCACTAGATGAATAGATCACTAGATGAATAGATCACTAGATGAATAGATCACTAGATAAATAGATCACTAGATAAATAGGTCACTAGATTAATGGATCACTATATTAATAGATCACTAGATTAATAGATCACTAGATGAATAGATCACTAGATGAATAGATCACTAGATGAATAGATCACTAGATGAATAGATCACTAGATGAATGGATCACTAGATTAATAGATCACTAGATTAATAGATCACTAGATTAATAGATCACTAAATTAATGGATCACTAGATTAATAGATCACTAGATCAGTAGATCAATAGATTACTAGATTACTGGATTAATAGATTAATAGATCACTAGATGCATAGGACACTAGATGAATAGGACACTAGATGAATAGATCACTAGATGAATAGATCACTAGATTAATGGATCACTAGATTAATAGATCACTAGATTAATGGATCACTAGATTAATAGCTCACTAGATCAGTAGATCAACAGATTACTAGATTACTGGATTAATAGATTAATAGATCACTAGATGCATAGGACACTAGATGAATAGGACACTAGATGAATAGATCACTAGATGAATAGATCACTAGATTAATAGATTAATAGATCAATAGATTAATAGATCAATGGATTACTATATTAATCAATTACTAGATTAATCGATTACTAGATTAATCGATTA
This sequence comes from Oncorhynchus kisutch, assembly GCF_002021735.2. NCBI lineage: Eukaryota > Metazoa > Chordata > Actinopteri > Salmoniformes > Salmonidae > Oncorhynchus > Oncorhynchus kisutch. Next base: position 9,201,099 of record NW_022261981.1, on the reverse strand, counting down.
CTAGATTAATAGATTAATAGATCACTAGGACACTAGATTAATAGATCACTAGGACACTAATAGATCACTAGATCACTAGGTTAATAGATTAATAGATCACTAGGACACTAGATTAATAGATCACTAGGATACTAGATTAATAGATCACCAGGACACTAGATTAATAGATCACCAGGACACTAGATTAATAGATCACTAGATCACTAGGTTAATAGATTAATAGATCACTAGGACACTAATAGATCACTAGATCACTAGGTTAATAGATTAATAGATCACTAGGACACTAATAGATCACTAGATCACTAGGTTAATAGATTAATAGATCACTAGGACCCTCCACTTTTACAGACTAGCTGATGTAATATTGGAACATAAGGGTCTGTTTTTGTTATACATCCATGGATTTAGTTTGAAGCCTCAACCTGAAATGTTCGTCCTTATTCACTAGCGTCCTGTTCTACATTCATGAAGCTGAGCTGTTCAACTGCTCACGCAGAACAAATTCTAGCCTACGTTGACTGAATGTTAAATATGTTGTTCTGACGTTATGTGTTTTGGGCCCAGCCACAGTTCTGCATGTCACATACATACAGTATGTGACATGCAGAACTGTGGCTGGGCCCAAATTGGGTCCTGAGCAAATCACTGCACTACAGAGGGAATAGGGTACCTGCTGTACTGCACTACAGAGGGAATAGGGTGCCCGCTGTACTGCACTACAGAGGGAATAGGGTGCCCGCTGTACTGCACTACAGAGGGAATAGGGTACCTGCTGTACTGCACTACAGAGGGAATAGGGTGCCCGCTGTACTGCACTATATAGGGGATATGGTGCCCGCTGTACTGCACTATATAGGGAATAGGGTGCCTGCTGTACTGCACTACAGAGGGAATAGGGTGCCCGCTGTACTGCACTATATAGGGGATATGGTGCCCGCTGTACTGCACTATATAGGGAATAGGGTGCCTGCTGTACTGCACTACAGAGGGAATAGGGTGCCCGCTGTACGGCACTATATAGGGAATATGGTGCCTGCTGTACTGCACTACAGAGGGAATAGGGTGCCCGCTGTACTGCACTATATAGGGAATATGGTGCCTGCTGTACTGCACTACAGAGGGAATAGGGTGCGTGTTGGGAAGGGTCATGTGACCAGACAGGTCTGTATTAGGGAAGGGGGATGGGATTGCTATACCCAAAGAGGCCAATGTCATGACACCTCCTTCCCATTAGGGAAGGGTCATGTGACCAGACAGGTCTGTATTAGGGAAGGGTCATGTGACCAGACAGGTCTGTATTAGGGAAGGGTCATGTGACCAGACAGGTCTGTATTAGGGAAGGGTCATGTGACCAGACAGGTCTGTATTAGGGAAGGGTCATGTGACCAGACAGGTCTGTATTAGGGAAGGGTCATGTGACCAGACAGGTCTGTATTAGGGAAGGGTCATGTGACCAGACAGGTCTGTATTAGTGAAGGGTCGTGTGACCAGACAGGTCTGGGAAGTGGGGGTCGAATAAGAAGTCACTACAAAGTGATAATTATAACAATTGAAATGCTAATCCTTTACACATGAACGCTCACTCATTCGGGAATAATTGCAATCATATATATATATATTTACGCTCAGTGTGTCGTCTTGATCGCTGGTGAAAAGTACATTTATTTTGTAGAATTGTCCGTCTCTCTCCGTCTCTCTCTCGGTTGTGGTTAGAGGGGATTGTTCAGAGTGACATTCGTTTTAGAATGGATGTTTTGGCGGTTGTCGTTCAATGATACCAAATTCCTAGCTGCAGACTAGTAATTAATATCAAATTAATATCATTCTGTCGGTATCGATAGTCTAAAAGTTTAACTATGTGGTATGGTTAAAATATTCAGCAATGGTCCAACAACCTGTGTACTCCCATGATTGAGAGAAACATGGTCTGCAACCTTTAGCCATTTCGTAATTGAGGTAAGATCGGTCTGCTGATAATTTCTCAAAGGAATGGCAGAAAAGGGGCTGTCCCAGGAGGCCTGACCCTAACTGGGCTCAGGGGCTGTCCCAGGATGTCTGACCCTAACTGGGCTCAGGGGCTGTCCCAGAAGGCCTGACCCTAACTGGGCTCAGGGGCTGTCCCAGGAGGCCTGACCCTAACTGGGCTCAGGGGCTGTCCCAGGAGGCCTGACCCTAACTGGGCTCAGGGGCTGTCCCAGGAGGCCTGACCCTAACTGGGCTCAGGGGCTGTCCCAGGAGGCCTGACCCTAACTGGGCTCAGGGGCTGTCCCAGAAGGCCTGACCCTAACTGGGCTCAGGGGCTGTCCCAGGAGGCCTGACCCTAACTGGGCTCAGGGGCTGTCCCAGAAGGCCTGACCCTAACTGGGCTCAGGGGCTGTCCCAGGATGTCTGACCCTAACTGGGCTCAGGGGCTGTCCCAGGAGGCCTGACCCTAACTGGGCTCAGGGGCTGTCCCAGGAGGCCTGACCCTAACTGGGCTCAGGGGCGGTCCTCTGATTTAGTTCAAATCAAAAGGGAATTGTATTTTTCTTCATTAAACAGTCCAACATCATATTACACATTTATACAAACCGTATCATACTCATTCATTCATCTTATACTACAATTAGATGTAAACCTCATATCTGAGGCTATTATATAAAGAGCTTTATGGTAATGTGGCCACACCGTCCCCCATGAGCTTCCCAAGTTGTAACAAACGGACCAGTTCGTAGGATTCTTCACCCATCTTTTACACTTTCTCCGGAACGTGAAATTTGTTCGTACCTCAAGTTCTGTGAGGTGGAAGGATTTCCTTTGTTCTCCATGAAAAACTACTCTCTGTCCATGAGGTCTTCTCAGGAATTTACGACCTCTGACCACAGCAGCCTAGTTAAAGGAGGCAGGGAGAGGGGGATGGGATTGCTATACCCAAAGAGGCCCTCCCTCCCTCCCTCCCTCCCTCCCTCCCTCCCTCCCTCCCTCCCTCCCTCCCTCCCTCCCTCCCTCCCTCCCTCCCTCCCTCCCTCCCTCCCTCCCTCCCTCCCTCCTCTTCTCCCTCCCTCCCTCCTCTTCTCCTCTCCTCCCTTCTCTTCTCTTCTGCCCTCCTCTCCTCCCTTCCTCCTCTTCTATCCTCCTCCCTCCTCTTCTATCCTCCCTCCCTCTCTCCTTTTCTACCCTCCCTCTCTCCTTTTCTACACTCCCTCCCTCCATCCCTGCCTCCCTCCCTCCCTCCATTCTCTTCTATCCTCCTCTCCTACCTCTCTCCATCCTCTTCTATCCTCCTCTCCTCCCCTCCCTCCCTCCCTCCCTCCCTCCCTCCCTCCCTCCCTCCCTCCCTCCCTCCCTCCCTCCCTCCTCCCTCCCTCCCTCCCTCCCTCCCTCCCTCCCTCCCTCCCTTCTCTTCTATCCTCCTCTCCTCCCTCCCTCCCTCCTCTCCATCCTCTTCTATCCTCCTCCCTCCCTCCCTCCCTCCTCCCTCCCTCCCTCCCTCCCTCCCTCCCTCCCTCCCTCCCTCCCTCCCTCCCTCCCTCCCTCCCTCCCTCCCTCCATTCTCTTCTATCCTCCTCTCCTCCCTCCCTCCCTCCTCTCCATCCTCTTCTATCCTCCCTCCCTCCCTCCCTCCCTCCCTCCCTCCCTCCCTCCCTCCCTCCCTCCCTCCCTCCCTCCCTCCCTCCCTCCCTCCCTCCTCTCCATAGTCTTCTCCCTCCCTCTCTCCTCCCTCCCTCCTCCCTCCTCTCCATCCTCTTCTCCACCCTCCCTCCCTTCCTTCCTTCCTTCCTTCCTTCCTTCCTTCCTTCCTTCCTTCCTTCCTTCCTTCCTTCCTTCCTTCCTTCCTTCCTTCCTTCCTTCCTTCCTTCCTTCCTTCCTTCCTTCCTTCCTTCCCTCCCTCTCTCCATCCTCTTCTCCATCCTCCTCTCCATCCTCTTCTCCCTCCCTCTCTCCCTCCCTCCCTCCCTCCCTCTCTCCTCCCTCCCTCCTCCCTCCTCTCCATCCTCTTCTCCCTCCCTCCTCCATCCTCTTCTCCCCTGGTCCCCTCCCTCCCTCCCCTCCCCTCCTCTCCTCTCCATCCTCTTCTCCCCTGGTCTCCTGTTCCCCACGGTGTCCAGTGTTAAAGCCAGAAAACACCTGAATACAAAGTTCAAACAGTGTCATTTTCCCCACCTGCTGTGTCCCTGGCTTCTTTTCTAATCACAGATTACAGTGTTCAGCTGGCCTTTCTGTGTAGCTGTGCTCTCTACTTTCCACCCAGCTCCCGTTTCCTGTTTCCTGACAGCGCCGGCAGGGCAACGCTGTTCTATCAGAACCGAAGGAAGGTGGAGGGCCAAGCTTTCTGCTTTTCTTCCGCACCGACAGAAGAGCAGGGGATTAGTTGCTCCAGTTGTCAACACAAACCTGGCTGAGGAGAAGAGAGGGATGAATTGAGGCCACGCTGAGAATGTTTCATCCCTTGCCAAACACTTGCCTCCAACGGGGCAGCAAGCAGAACTTCAGTACTCGTCCTCTAGCGAAGGAGACAACCCCTCATCCCTCATCCCATGAATGTATTTTCCTCTAGAACATTTTCCTCAAGGGATATATTGCATGCAAAATATGGTCAATTCAATGTCCATGTTGTTAACAGGATGTAGTTCTATGTAATACCAATGTTGTTAAAAGGATGTAGTTGTGTTCTATGTAATACCCATGTTAACAGGATGTAGTTCTATGTAATACCCATGTTAACAGGATGTAGTTCTATGTAATACCCATGTTGTTAACAGGATGTAGTTCTATGTAATACCCATGTTGTTAACAGGATGTAGTTCTATGTAATACCCATGTTGTTAACATGATGTAGATGTGTTCTATGTAATACCCATGTTGTTAACAGGATGTAGTTGTGTTCTATGTAATACCCATGTTGTTAACAGGATGTAGTTCTATGTAATACCCATGTTGTTAACATGATGTAGTTGTGTTCTATGTAATACCCATGTTAACAGGATGTAGTTCTATGTAATACCCATGTTGTTAACAGGATGTAGTTGTGTTCTATGTAATACCCATGTTGTTAACAGGATGTAGTTGTGTTCTATGTAATACCCATGTTGTTAACAGGATGTAGTTCTATGTAATACCCATGTTGTTAACATGATGTAGTTGTGTTCTATGTAATACCCATGTTAACAGGATGTAGTTCTATGTAATACCCATGTTAACAGGATGTAGTTCTATGTAATACCCATGTTGTTAACAGGATGTAGTTGTGTTCTATGTAATACCCATGTTGTTAACAGGATGTAGTTCTATGTAATACCCATGTTGTTAACATGATCTAGTTGTGTTCTATGTAATACCCATGTTGTTAACATGATGTAGTTCTATGTAATACCCATGTTGTTAACATGATGTAGTTCTATGTAATACCCATGTTAACAGGATGTAGTTCTACGTAATACCCATGTTAACAGGATGTAGTTGTGTTCTATGTAATACCCATGTTGTTAACAGGATGTAGTTATGTTCTATGTAATACCCATGTTGTTAACAGGATGTAGTTCTATGTAATACCCATGTTAACAGGATGTAGTTGTGTTCTATGTAATACCCATATTGTAGTCTGTATACAGGGAACTGTTGGTAGTCTGTATACAGGGAACTGTTGGTAGTCTGTATACAGGGAACTGTTGGTAGTCTGTATACAGGGAACTGTTGGTAGTCTGTATACAGGGAACTGTTGGTAGTCTGTATACAGGGAACTGTTGGTAGCCTGTAACAGTCTCTGTCATGTTCAACAACTATGTTGCTCACTCACTATGACACAGCAGCTAAATAGTTTACATTCCACCTCACTGAACCAACTACCTGGAACTAAGGCTGACGCCAACTACCTGGAACTAAGGCTGACGCCAACTACCTGGAACTAAGGCTGACGCCAACTACCTGGAACTAAGGCTGACGCCAACTACCTGGAACTTAGGCTGACGCCAACTACCTGGATCTAAGGCTGACGCCAACTACCTGGATCTAAGGCTGACGCCAACTACCTGGAACTAAGGCTGACACCAACTCAGTAGAGACATCACCATCTGACATGGACATTGGATTCAATGGATGACTACAGCCTCTGAGCTAATAAAACTCTGCTCCTATCGGACGTTTCTGTTGTTTTGTTTGTTTTTGCAGTAAACTGTTCAGAGTTAATTCTGTTGTTTGTCTTTACAGTAAACTATTCAGCGTTCATTCTGTTTGTCTTTACAGTAAACTGTTCAGCGTTCATTCTGTTGTTTGTCTTTACAGTAAACTGTTCAGCGTTCATTCTGTTGTTTGTCTTTACAGTAAACTGTTCAGCGTTCATTCTGTTGTTTGTCTTTACAGTAAACTGTTCACAAAGTTCATTCTGTTTGTCTTTACAGTAAACTGTTCACAGAGTTCATTCTGTTTGTCTTTACAGTAAACTGTTCACAGAGTTCATTCTGAAGGTTCCTCTGGGTCGTCTGGTCAAACAGAAGCTAAACTGCCTCATCGACATCGTCCACAGTGATCTCTTCACACAGCATGGTAAGAACTACACTACTCAGCACCATCTCTGCCAGCCCTACACACAGAGCGCCAAACAGCCCCACGCACAGCGAGCCAAACAGCCCCACGCACAGAGCTCCAAACAGCCAAGCTCTGCACGCTGAAACCTCGACCTTGAAGCTCTGCACAGCCAAGCCCCGCACACGATGAAACCCCAACACGCCCGTCTCCAGTGTGCCGTGTTAAGGTGTAACAGGGTTATGTCAGGGTGGTGCTACAGTCAGTCCTGTTGCCTCTGTGTCAGAGAAGACCCCACCACACTAATCCATCTTATCTATTCTAGATCATTCTGTCAGCTTGATAGTCTCTCTCCTTATCTTTCTTTCTCCCCCCCTCCTCCTCTCTCCGTATCTCTTCCCCCCCCTCCTTCTCTCTCTGTATATCTCTCCCCCCTCCTTCTCTCTCTCCGTATCTCTCTTCCCCCCTCTCCTTCTCTCTTTGTCTCTTTCCCCCCCTCTCCTTCTCTCTCTCTGTCTCTTCCCCCCTCTCCTTCTCTCTCTCTGTCTCTTCCCCCCTCTCCTTCTCTCTCTCCGTCTCTTCCCCCCTCTCCTTCTCTCTCTCCGTCTCTCCCCCCTCTCCTTCTCTCTCTCCGTCTCTCCCCCCTCTCCTTCTCTCTCTCCGTCTCTTCCCCCCTCTCCTTCTCTCTCTCCGTCTCTTCCCCCCCTCTCCTTCTCTCTCTCCGTCTCTTCCCCCCCTCTCCTTCTCTCTCTGTCTCTTCCCCCCTCTCCTTCTCTCTCTCTGTCTCTTCCCCCTCTCCTTCTCTCTCTCTGTCTCTTCCCCCCTCTCCTTCTCTCTCTCCGTCTCTTCCCCCCTCTCCTTCTGTCTCTCCGTCTCTTCCCCCCTCTCCTTCTGTCTCTTCCCCCCTCTCCTTCTGTCTCTTCCCCCCTCTCCTTCTCTCTCTGTCTCTTCCCCCCTCTCCTTCTCTCTCTCTGTCTCTTCCCCCCTCTCCTTCTCTCTCTCTGTCTCTTCCCCCCTCTCCTCCTCTCTCTCTGTCTCTTCCCCCCTCTCCGTCTCTTCCCCCCCTCTCCTTCTCTCTCTCTGTCTCTTCCCCCCTCTCCTTCTCTCTCTCTGTCTCTTCCCCCCCTCTCCTTCTCTCTCTCTGTCTCTTCCCCCCCTCTCCTTCTCTCTCTGTCTCTTCCCCCTCTCTCTCTCTGTCTCTTCCCCCCTCTCCTTCTCTCTCTCCGTCTCTTCCCCCCCTCTCCTTCTCTCTCTCCGTCTCTTCCCCCCTCTCCTTCTCTCTCTCCGTCTCTTCCCCCCCTCTCCTTCTCTCTCTCCGTCTCTTCCCCCCCTCTCCTTCTCTCTCTCCGTCTCTTCCCCCCTCTCCTTCTCTCTCTCCGTCTCTTCCCCCCTCTCCTTCTCTCTCTCCGTCTCTTCCCCCCTCTCCTTCTCTCTCTCCGTCTCTTCCCCCCTCTCCTTTTCTCTCTCTGTCTCTTCCCCCCCTCTCCTTCTCTGTCTCTTCCCCCCTCTCCTTCTCTCTGTCTCTTCCCCCTCTCCTTCTCTCTCTGTCTCTTCCCCCCCCTCTCCTTCTCTCTCTCCGTCTCTTCCCCCCCCTCTCCTTCTCTCTCTCCGTCTCTTCCCCCTCTCCTTCTCTCTCTCCGTCTCTTCCCCCCCTCTCCTTCTCTCTCTCTCTTCCCCCCTCTCTCTCTCTGTCTCTTCCCCCCTCTCTCTCTCTGTCTCTTCCCCCCTCTCTCTCTCCGTCTCTTCCCCCCTCTCTCCTTCTCTCTCTCTCTTCCCCCCTCTCTCTCTCCGTCTCTTCCCCCCCTCTCTCTCTCCGTCTCTTCCCCCCCCTCTCTCTCCGTCTCTTCCCCCCCTCTCCTTCTCTCTATCCGTCTCTTCCCCCCTCTCCTTCTCTCTCTGTCTCTTCCCCCTCTCCTTCTCTCTCTCCGTCTCTTCCCCCCCTCTCCTTCTCTCTCTCCGTCTCTTCCCCCCCTCTCCTTCTCTCTCTGTCTCTTCCCTCCTCTCTCTCTCCGTCTCTTCCCCCCTCTCTCTCTCCGTCTCTTCCTCCCCTCTCCTTCTCTCTCTGTCTCTTCCTCCCCTCTCCTTCTCTCTTTCCGTCTCTTCCCCCCCTCTCCGTATCTCTCTTCCCCCCTCTCTCCCTATGTCTCCATCTCTCCCCCTCTCTCCGTATGTCTCCATCTCACCCCCTCTGTCAGCCACCATGTGTCAGTTGAACATGGCAGGTAGTTGAGGAAGGTGTCTGCGTAGTTCTGTAATGTACCATGTCAGGCTGCTCTGTGTTAGAGGGGAGGATATAAACCTTCCTGCCAAGCAGCCCTGAAGGGTAATGGATGTTGACCAGAGAGGCTGGTCCTCCATACAGCCTACTGTGGCACACGCTAGCCCTGCGTTAGTGTCCGTGTGGTGTTAGTATCTGTGTGGTTAGTGTCTGTGTGTGGGGTTAGTGTCTGTGTGGTTAGTGTCTGTGTGGTTAGTGTCTGTGTGGTCAGTGTCTGTGTGTGGGGTTAGTGTCTGTGTGGTTAGTGTCTGTGTGGTCAGTGTCTGTGTGTGGGGTTAGTGTCTGTGTGTGTGGTCAGTGTCTGTGTGTGGGGTTAGTGTCTGTGTGTGGGGTTAGTGTCTGTGTGGGGTTAGTGTCTGTGTGGGGTTAGTGTCTGTGTGGGGTTAGTGTCTGTGTGGGGTTAGTGTCTGTGTGGGGTTAGTGTCTGTGTGGGGTTAGTGTCTGTGTGGTGTTAGTGTCTGTGTGTGGGGTTAGTGTCTGTGTGGTGTTAGTGTCTGTGTGTGGGGTTAGTGTCTGTGTGTGGGGTTAGTGTCTGTGTGGGGTTAGTGTCTGTGTGGGGTTAGTGTCTGTGTGGTGTTAGTGTCTGTGTGTGGGGTTAGTATCTGTGTGGTGTTAGTGTCTGTGTGTGTGGTTAGTGTCTGTGTGTGGGGTTAGCCCAATACACACACAGCCCAATACACACACAGCCCAATACACACACAGCCCAATACACACACAGCCCAATACACACACAGCCCAATACACGCACACAGCCCAATACATGCACACAGCCCAATACATGCTAGATGGATGAGGACAGACACACTGACTGGTGTAATGTAGATGGATGAGGACAGACACACTGACTGGTGTAATGTAGATGGATGAGGACAGACACACTGACTGGTCTAATGTAGATGGATGAGGACAGACACACTGACTGGTCTAATGTAGATGGATGAGGACAGACACACTGACTGGTCTAATGTAGATGGATGAGGACAGACACACTGACTGGTCTAATGTAGATGGATGAGGACAGACACACTGACTGGTCTAATGGAGATGGATGAGGACAGACACAGTGACTGGTCTAATGGAGATGGATGAGGACAGACACAATGACTGGTCTAATGCAGATGGATGAGGACAGACCCACTGTCTGCCCAAAGCACTGGTCTAATGTAGATGGATGAGGGAAACAACAGCCAGTTCTTTCTATGGGAACTCTCTCTTTGTGCTTTCTACTGACCTCTAAACCAATTAGAAATGACAGGAAATGACACCATGAAACAGGCCTCCAGCTTCGACTCAAAGGGAGAGCCGACTTGGTTTCCAATGGATACACAACAACACATCTAGGAGTATCAGGTTTATTCCCCCATTATAACCCTGTTCCCCCATTTGAACCCTGTTCCCCCATTATAAACCTATTCCCCCATTATAACCCTTCATCTAGGAGTATCAGGATTTATTCCCCAATTATAACCTGATTCCCCCATTTGAACCCTGTTCCCCCATTTGAACCCTGTTCCCCCATTTGAACCCTGTTCCCCCATTTTATAAACCTACATCTAGGAGTATCAGGTTTATTCCCCCATTATAACCCTTCATCTAGGAGAATCAGGATTATTTTAGTACCAGATAAAACCCTGTTCCCCCATTATAACCTTATTCCCCCATTATAACTCTGTTATAACCCTATACACTTTTCCACATTTGAACCCTGTTCCCCCATTATAAACCTATTATAAACCCATGTCCCCATTCTTAACCCATGTCCCTATTATAAACCCATGTCCCTATTATAAACCCATGTCCCTATTATAAACCCATTATAAACCCATGTCCCTATTATAAACCCATTCTAAACCCATGTCCCTATTATAAACCCATGTCCCTATTATAAACCCATGTCCCTATCATAAACCCATTCTAAACCCATGTCCCTATTATAAACCCATTATAAACCCATGTCCCTATTATAAACCCATTCTAAACACATGTCCCTATTATAAACCCATGTCCCTATTATAAACCCATTATAAACCCATGTCCCTATTATAAACCCTATTATAAACCCATGTCCCTATTATAAACCCATTATAAACCCATGTCCCTATTTTAAACCCATTATAAACCCATGTCCCTATTTTAAACCCATTATAAACCCATGTCCCTATTATAAACCCATGTCCGTATTATAAACCCATTATAAACCCATGTCCCTATTATAAACCCATGTCCCTATTATAAACCCATGTCCCTATTATAAACCCATGTCCCCGTTATAAACCCATGTCCCGAGTTCCCAAGATGGCGTAGCAGTAGGTCGTCCTGTCCTGTCGTGTCCCTGTATATATCGTTTATTTTTCATTTTTTACATATTTTCTCCACATATCTCTTTGAAAACATTTAGCTAAACCCTAAGCTTCCAAATACTCTCCTGCAACCCGACTCACCCAATGTAGCTATTTTTCCTAAAGTATTTATATTTACTTCGGGACCCCTCAACTGAAGCTAGCCAGCTAACCAGCGGGTATGCTAGCGGTCTCCAGCTAACCGCTCATCAGCTAACCTGTAGTTCGGAAAGCTCTCGCCTGTTCGTACAACGCGACTTTAACCAGAGCACAACGGACCTATTTATTTTTCATCCCTGGATTCCCACCGCAAACGGAACATCTTTCAGCTGGATTTTTCAGCAACTAGCTATCTAGCTAAACCGCAACCTCGGATTACTCCTGGCTAGCGTTTCCACCCACTTAGCTTGAAGCTAGCCCGGCCGTAGCACCTGTGCTACCACCGTAGCATACTCCTGAGCTACAATACCCGGGCCCACGACCGGTCTACCGATGTCATCGCATGAAGAGGAATAAACAGACTCACCCCATCGCGACGTCCCCCAAAGGCTAACTCTCTAGCCCTCGCTATCTCCCTGCTTGCTAATTCGGCCTGCTAACTGCTAGCTTGTCCAGCTCCGGCCCGCTAACTGCTACCTTGTCTAGCCCGGGCCTACAAACTGTTAGCTTGTTAGCACAGGCCTGCTAACCGCCTGAATCGCCGCGTCTCAAACGCTCACCGGACCCATATTTACTTTCTATCTCTTTTGACTTTTAATTTGTTTATACCTTCCGGAAACCTGCCTCACCCAATGTGATACGGAATCGCTATTATTTTTTATTTATTTTTAGAACACACTCAAGAACCTCCAGAAGCTAACCAGCTAACTAGCTACAAGCTATTTAGTCATTGTTAGTTTTTTTTTTAACCTGGATAACACTCGCCAGGCCAGCTTCCCTGCCCCATCCACCGCTGCCCCCTGGACACTGATCTCTTGGCTACATAGCTGATGCACGCTGGACTGTCCATTAATCACGGTACTCCATTCTGCTTGTTTGTTCTATCTGTTGGCCCCGTTGCCTAGTCTACGCCATTTTACCTGCTGTTGTTGTGCTAGCTGATTAGCTGTTGTCTCACCTACTGTTTTAGCTAGCTTTCCCAATTCAACACCTGTGATTACTGTATGCCTCGCTGTATGTCTCTCTCAAATGTCAATATGCCTTGTATACTGTTGTTCAGGTTAGTTATCATTGTTTTAGTTCACAATGGAGCCCCTAGTTCCACTCTTCACGCCCCTGATAACTCCTTTGTCCCACCTCCCACACATGTGGTGACCTCACTCATTACTACCAGCATGTCCAGAGATACAACCTCCCTCATCATCACCCAGTGCCTGGGCTTACCTCCGCTGTACCCGCACCCCACCATACCCCTGTCTGCGCATTATGCCCTGAATATATTCTACCATGCCCAGAAACCTGCTCCTCTTATTCCCTGTCCCCAACGCTCTAGGCGACCAGTTTTGATAGCCTTTAGCCGCACCCTCATACTACTCCTTCTCTGTTCCGCGGGTGATGTGGAGGTAAACCCAGGCCCTGCATGTCCCCAGGCACCCTCATTTGTTGACTTCTGTGATCGAAAAAGCCTTGGTTTCATGCATGTCAACATCAGAAGCCTCCTCCCTAAGTTTGTTTTACTCACTGCTTTAGCACACTCTGCTAACCCTGATGTCCTTGCTGTGTCTGAATCCTGGCTCAGGAAGGCCACCAAAAATTCTGAGATTTCCATACCCAACTATAACATCTTCCGTCAAGATAGAACTGCCAAAGGGGGCGGAGTTACTGCAGAGATAGCCTGCAAAGTAATGTCATACTTTCCAGGTCCATACCCAAACAGTTCGAACTACTAATTTTGAAAATTACTCTCTCCAGAAATAAGTCTCTCACGGTTGCCGCCTGCTACCGACCCCCTCAGCTCCCAGCTGTGCCCTGGACACCATTTGTGAATTGATCGCCCCCCATCTAGCTTCAGAGTTTGTTCTGTTAGGTGACCTAAACTGGGATATGCTTAACACCTCGCCAGTCCTACAATCTAAGCTAGATGCCCTCAATCTCACACAAATCATCAAGGAACCCACCAGGTACAACCTTAACTCTGTAAACAAGGGCACCCTCATAGACGTCATCCTGACCAACTGGCCCTCCAAATACACCTCCGCTGTCTTCAACCAGGATCTCAGCGATCACTGCCTCATTGCCTGTATCCGCTACGGAGCCGCAGTCAAACGACCACCCCTCATCACTGTCAAACGCTCCCTAAAACACTTCTGTGAGCAGGCCTTTCTAATCGACCTGGCCCGGGTATCCTGGAAGGACATTGACCTCATCCCGTCAGTTGAGGATGCCTGGTCATTCTTTAAAAGTAACTTCCTCACCATTTTAGATAAGCATGCTCCGTTCAAAAAATGCAGAACTAAGAACAGATACAGCCCTTGGTTCACCCCAGACCTGACTGCCCTCGACCAGCACAAAAACATCCTGTGGCGGACTGCAATAGCATCGAATAGTCCCCGTGATATGCAACTGTTCAGGGAAGTCCGGAACCAATACACGCAGTCAGTCAGGAAAGCTAAGGCCAGCTTCTTCAGGCAGAAGTTTGCATCCTGTAGCTCCAACTCCAAAAAGTTCTGGGACACTGTGAAGTCCATGGAGAACAAGAGCACCTCCTCCCAGCTGCCCACTGCACTGAGGCTAGGTAACACGGTCACCACTGATAAATCCATGATTATCGAAAACTTCAATAAGCATTTCTCAACGGCTGGCCATGCCTTCCGCCTGGCTACTTCAACCTCGGCCAACAGCTCCGCCCCCCCCGCAGCTCCTCGCCCAAGCCTCTCCAGGTTCTCCTTTAACCAAATCCAGATAGCAGATGTTCTGAAAGAGCTGCAAAACCTGGACCCGTACAAATCAGCTGGGCTTGACAATCTGGACCCTCTATTTCTGAAACTATCTGCCACCATTGTCGCAACCCCTATTACCAGCCTGTTCAACCTCTCTTTCATATCGTCTGAGATCCCCAAGGATTGGAAAGCTGCCGCAGTCATCCCCCTCTTCAAAGGGGGAGACACCCTGGACCCAAACTGTTACAGACCTATATCCATCCTGCCCTGCCTATCTAAGGTCTTCGAAAGCCAAGTCAACAAACAGGTCACTGACCATCTCGAATCCCACCGCACCTTCTCCGCTGTGCAATCTGGTTTCCGAGCCGGTCATGGGTGCACCTCAGCCACACTCAAGGTACTCAACGATATCATAACCGCCATCGATAAAAGACAGTACTGTGCAGCCGTCTTCATCGACCTTGCCAAGGCTTTCGACTCTGTCAATCACCATATTCTTATCGGCAGACTCAGGAGCCTCGGTTTTTCGGATGACTGCCTTGCCTGGTTCACCAATTACTTTGCAGACAGAGTTCAGTGCGTCAAATCGGAGGGCATGCTGTCTGGTCCTCTGGCAGTCTCTAGGGGGGACCACAGGGTTCAATTCTCGGGCCGACTCTTTTCTCTGTGTATATCAATGATGTTGCTCTTGCTGCGGGCGATTCCCTGATCCACCTCTACGCAGACGACACCATTCTATATACCTTCGGCCCGTCTTTGGACACTGTGCTATCTAACCTCCAAACAAGCTTCAATGCCATACAACACTCCTTCCGTGGCCTCCAACTGCTCTTAAACGCTAGTAAATCCAAATGCATGCTTTTCAACCGGTCGCTGCCTGCACCCGCATGCCCGACTAGCATCACCACCCTGGATGGTTCCGACCTAGAATATGTGGACGTCTATAAGTACCTAGGTGTCTGGCTAGACTGCAAACTCTCCTTCCAGACTCATATCAAACATCTCCAATCGAAAATCAAATCAAGAGTCGGCTTTCTATTCCGCAACAAAGCCTCCTTCACTCACGCCGCCAAGCTTACCCTAGTAAAACTGACTATCCTACCGATCCTCGACTTCGGCGATGTCATCTACAAAATGGCTTCCAACACTCTACTCAGCAAACTGGATGCAGTCTATCACAGTGCCATCCGTTTCGTCACTAAAGCACCTTATACCACCCACCACTGCGACTTGTATGCTCTAGTCGGCTGGCCCTCGCTACATATTCGTCGCCAGACCCACTGGCTCCAGGTCATCTACAAGTCCATGCTAGGTAAAGCTCCGCCTTATCTCAGCTCACTGGTCACGATGGCAACACCCATCCGTAGCACGCGCTCCAGCAGGTGTATCTCACTGATCATCCCTAAAGCCAACACCTCATTTGGCCGCCTTTCGTTCCAGTACTCTGCTGCCTGTGACTGGAACGAATTGCAAAAATCGCTGAAGTTGGAGACTTTTATCTCCCTCACCAACTTCAAACATCAGCTATCTGAGCAGCTAACCGATCGCTGCAGCTGTACATAGTCTATTGGTATATAGCCCACCCTTTCTCACCTACCTCATCCCCATACTGTTTTTATTTATTTACTTTTCTGCTCTTTTGCACACCAATATCTCTACCTGTACATGACCATCTGATCATTCATCACTCCAGTGTTAATCTGCAAAATTGTAATTATTTGCCTACCTCCTCATGCCTTTTGCACACATTGTATATAGACTCCCCCTTTGGTTTCTACTGTGTTATTGACTTGTTAATTGTTTACTCCATGTGTAACTCTTTGTTGTCTGCTCACACTGCTATGCTTTATCTTGGCCAGGTCGCAGTTGCAAATGAGAACTTGTTCTCAACTAGCCTACCTGGTTAAATAAAGGTGTTCTCAACTAGCCTACCTGGTTAAATAAAGGTGAAATAAATAAAAAAAATAAACCCCATGTCCCTATTATAAACCCTATTATAAACCCTATTATAAACCCATGTCCCTATTATAAACCCATGTCCCTATTATAAACCCTATTATAAACCCATGTCCCTATTATAAACCCGTGTCCCTATTATATACCCTATTATAAACCCATGTCCCTATTATAAACCCTATTATAAACCCATGTCCCCGTTATAACCCCTATTATAAACCCATGTCCCTGTTATAAACCCATGTCCCTTTTATAAACCCATGTCCCTGTTATAAACCCATGTCCCCATTATAAACCCATGTCCCCATTATAAACCCATTTCCCCATTATAAACCCATGTCCCCGTTATAAACCCCATGTCCCTATTATAAACCCATGTCCCTATTATAAACCCTATTATAAACCCATGTCCCTACTATAACCCCATGTCCCTATTATAAACCCTATTATAAACCCATGTCCCTATTATAGTCCCTATTATAAACCCATGTCCCTATTATAATCCCATGTCCCTATTATAAACCCATGTCCCTATTATAAACCCATGTCCCTATTATAACCCTTTATAACCCCATGTCCCCATTATAAACCCATTATAAACCCATTATAAACCCATGTCCCTATTATAAACCCATGTCCCTATTATAAACCCATTATAAACCCATGTCCCTATTATAACCCCATGTCCATATTATAAACCCATGTCCCTATTATAAACCCTATTATAAACCCTATTATAAACCCATGTCCCCATTATAAACCCATGCCCCTATTATGAACCCATTATAAACCCATGTCCCTATTATAACCCCATGTCCCTATTATAACCCCATGTCCCTATTATAACCCCATGTCCCTATTATAAACCCCATTATAACCCCATGTCCCTATTATAAACCCATGTCCCTATTATAACCCCTTTATAAACCCATGTCCCTATTATAAACCCATGTCCCTATTATAAACCCATGTCCCTATTATAAACCCATGCCCCTATTATAAACCCATTATAAACCCATGCCCCTATTATAAACCCATTATAAACCCATGTCCCTATTATAAACTCATTATAAACCCATGTCCCTATTATAAACCCATGTCCCTGTTATAAACCCATGTCCCTATTATAAACCCATGTCCCTATTATTACCCCATGTCCCTATTATAAACCCATTATAAACCCATGTCCCTATTATAAACCCATGTCCCTATTATTACCCCATGTCCCTATTATAAACCCATTATAAACCCATGTCCCTATTATAACCCCATGTCCCTATTATAAACCCATTATAAACCCATGTCCCTATTATAAACCCCATGTCCCTATTATAAACCCATGTCCCTATTATAACCCCTTTATAACCCCATGTCCCTTTTATAAACCCATTATAAACCCCATGTCCCCATTATAAACCCCATGTCCCCATTATAAACCCCATGTCCCCATTATAAACCCCATGTCCCTATTATAAACCCATTATAAACCCCATGTCCCTATTATAAACCCATGTCCCGATTATAAACCCATGTCCCTATTATAAACCCATTATAAACCCATTATAAATCCCATGTCCCTGTTATAAACCCATTATAAACCCCATGTCCCCATTATAAACCCCATGTCCCCATTATAAACCCATGTCCCTATTATAACGCCATATCACTATTATAAACCCATTATAAAGCCATGTCCCTATTATAACCCCATGTCCCTATTATAACCCCTTTATAACCCCATGTCCCCATTATTAACCCATTATAAACCCATGTCCCCATTATAAACCCATGTCCCCATTATAAACCCATGTCCCTATTATAAACCCATGTCCCTATTATAAACCCATTATAAAGCCATGTCCCTATTATAACCCCATGTCCCTATTATAACCTCTTTATAACCCCATGTCCCCATTATTAACCCATTATAAACCCATGTCCCCATTATAAACCCATGTCCCCATTATAAACCCATGTCCCTATTATAACCCCTTTATAACCCCATGTCCCCATTATTAACCCATTATAAACCCATGTCCCCATTATAAACCCATGTCCCTATTATAAACCCCATGTCCCCATTATAAACCCCATGTCCCCATTATAACCCCATGTCCCCATTATAACCCCATGTCCCCATTATAACCCCATGTCCCTATTATAAACCCATGTCCCTATTATAAACCCATGTCCCTATTATAAACCCTATTATAAACCCATGTCCCTATTATAAACCCTATTATAAACCCATGTCCCTATTATAAACCCATGTCCCTATTATAAACCCATTATAAACTCATTATAAACCCATGTCCCTATTATAAACCCATTATAAACCCATTATAACCCCATGCCCCTATTATAACCCCATTTCCCTATTTTAAACCCATGTCCCTATTATAAACCCCATTATAAACCCTATTATAAACCCATTATAACCCCCATGTCCCCATTATAACCCTATGTCCCTATTATAAACCCATGTCCCTATTATAAACCCATTATAACCCCTATTATAAACCCATTATAACCCCATGTCCCTATTATAACCCCATCTCCCTATTATAACCCCATGTCCCTATTATAACCCCATGTCCCTATTATAACCCCATGTCCCTGTTATAACCCCATGTCCCTGTTATAACCCCATGTCCCCGTTATAAACCCCGTGTCCCCGTTATAAACCCTGTGTCCCCGTTATAAACCCAGTGTCCCCGTTATAAACCCAGTGTCCCCGTTATAAACCCAGTGTCCCCGTTATAAACCCCGTGTCCCCGTTATAAACCCCGTGTCCCCGTTATAAACCCCGTGTCCCCGTTATAAACCCCGTGTCCCCGTTATAACCCCATGTCCCTATTATAAACGCATGTCCCTATTATAAACCCATGTCCCTATTATACCCAACCCTCTAGTCTAATATGGGCCGATCCTCTAGTCTAATATGGGCCGATCCTCTAGTCTAATATGGGCCAACCCTCTAGTCTAATATGGGCCAACCCTCTAGTCTAATATGGGCCAGCCCTCTAGTGAATATGGGCCAACCCTCTAGTAAATATGGGCCAACCCTCTAGTCTAATATTGGCCAACCCTCTAGTATACTTAACCATAGTGAATATGGGCCAACCCTCTAGTCTAGTATGGGCCAACCCTCTAGTCTAATATGGGCCAACCCTCTAGTCTAATATGGGCCAACCCTATAGTCTAATATATTAAACCCTAGTGAATATGGATCAACCCTCTGGTCTAATATGGGCCAACCCTCTAGTCTAATATGGGCCAACCCTCTAGTCTAATATGGGCCAACCCTCTAGTCTAATATGTGCCAACCCTCTAGTCTAATATGGGCCAACCCTCTAGTCTAATATGGGCCAACCCTCTAGTCTAATATGGGCCAACCCTCTAGTCTAATATGGTCCAACCCTCTAGTCTAATATGGGCCAACCCTCTAGTCTAATATGGGCCAACCCTCTAGTCTAATATGGGCCAACCCTCTAGTCTAATATGGGCCAACCCTCTAGTCTAATATATTAAACCCTAGTGAATATGGACCAACCCTCTGGTCTAGTCTATTGAACCTTAGCCAGCCACTCCAACAATGTGGATGGCCTGTCATTTCTGAAGTGCTTCTGTGTTTTTATCCCACGCAAACAGATTACTTAGTGCTGTTCATTTAGCTGTGTGGGAGGACAAGAAAGCTTGTCTCTTGTTTGTATGTGTGAGAGAGAGGGTGAGTGTTTGTGTGTGAGAGAGAGGGTTAGTGTTTGTGTGTGTGTAAGAGAGGGTGTGTGTGTGTGTGTGTGTGTGTGTGTGTGTGTGTGTAAGAGAGGGTGAGTGTGTGTGTGTAAGAGTGGGTGAGTGTGTGTGTGTGTGTGTGTGTGTGTAAGAGAGGGTGAGTGTGTGTGTGTATGTTTCCCATGGAGAGGGGGAGTGGAGGGAATTTCAGCCCTGGAAGACGAGGTATTAAACACTGTAGACAATGAGCCAGAGTCCCTCAGATGGGAGATTTGTTTTGGTGTTTCAGCATCAGGATGCTTGCTCAACGGTGTCCCCTAACAGCACACAGCTTAGCGTTCTGTACACCACAGATGGCACCACAATGTCAATCAACTGTATTTATAAATACGTTTTGTTTTTATATCAGCTGATGTCACAAAGTGCTGTACAGAAATATATATATATATAATGTACAGAAACTCAATCAAATTTATTTATATAGCCCTTCGTACATCAGCTGATATCTCAAAGTGCTGTACAGAAACCCAGCCTAAAACCCCAAACAGCAAGCAATGCAGGTGTAGAAGCACGGTGGCTAGGAAAAACTCCCTAGAAAGGCCAAAACCTAGGAAGAAACCTAGAGAGGAACCAGGCTCTGAGGGGTGGCCAGTCCTCTTCTGGCTATTTATAAAGCCCTTCGTACATCAGCTGATATCTCAAAGTGCTTGAACAGAAACCCATCCTAAAACCCCAAACATCAAGCAATGGAGAAGTAGAAGCACTAAATGGGCAATCGACATTTCAAACCATTTACAAAGTGTCACCCCACCAGCGTTGTGGGTGGTGGTGGTGCTGGAGAAATGTAACCTCTCTCCAAGTCATAGACAGAGCTGTGGGTACAAGGACTGACCGTCCATGATAACAATATTATAGTTTAACCATGTTTTGAGGCTGTACAGTGTTTGTTTACCACTATATTGTTTACAAACAAATGAGTGAAACAAGCGGTTGATCTTCAAGGTGTTGCTGGTGGATCACCAAGCATTTCTGGGGGAAAGACACAGAGACTTGTGATCCTAATATTTAATTCATTCAGAAGCCCTGTTTTGTTGGCGGTGGGTGCACTTGATTCAGAAGCCCTGTTGGTGGTGGGTGCACTTGATTCAGAAGACCTGTTGGTGGTGGGTGCACTTGGTTCAGAAGCCCTGTTGGTGGTGGGTGCACTTGATTCAGAAGCCCTGTTGGTGGTGGGTGCACTTGATTCAGAAGCTCTGTTGGTGGTGGGTGCACTTGATTCAGAAGCCCTGTTGGTGGTGGGTGCACTTGATTCAGGAGCCCCGTTGGTGGTGGGTGCACTTGATTCGGAAGCCCTGTTTGTGGTGGGTGCACTTGATTCAGAAGCCCCGTTGCTGGTGGGTACACTTGATTCAGAAGCCCCGTTGGTGGTGGGTGCACTTGGTTCAGAAGCCCTGTTGGTGGTGGGTGCACTTGGTTCAGGAGCCCTGTTGACGGTGGGTGCACTTGATTCAGAAGCCCTGTTGGTGGTGGGTGCACTTGATTCAGAAGCCCTGTGGACCAGGAGAGTTGTGGCTAATTGAAGTGCTCCTACTGCGCTGGCCAATCAGAGAGCTCAAATCACAGCGCCTACTGCTTCCACGACCCCACAGCAAAGTTTGATACTAAATTCCTTTTAAAACCGCGACCAGAGAGAGACTGTCAACGACCACAGCAAACATCTGCTTTTTAAAAATGTTTATGAGTGAGTTTATATTCGGTCAACACTGTTTTTATTCAACACTTTTACAAACATAAAACACACTTCTCCCTACTTCCTGTCGCGTTGCAGTGAAATGTTTTTATATCGAGGAATATTTCACTCTGCAAGTCGTACAATAACTGATAATGTATTAGACCAGACATATAGCCAATATACTGTGATAATGTATTAGACCAGACATATAGCCAATATACTGTGATAATGTATTAGACCAGACATATAGTCAATATACTGTGATAATGTATTAGACCAGACAGATAGTCACTATACTGTGATAATGTATTAGACCAGACATATAGTCAATATACTGTGATAATGTATTAGACCAGACATATATTCAATATACTGTGATAATGTATTAGACCAGACATATAGTCAATATACTGTGATAATGTATTAGACCAGACATATAGCCAATATACTGTGATAATGTATTAGACCAGACATATAGTCAATATACTGTGATAATGTATTAGACCAGACATATAGTCAATATACTGTGATAATGTATTAGACCAGACATATAGTCAATATACTGTGATAATGTATTAGACCAGACATATAGTCAATATTCTGTGATAATGTATTAGACCAGACATATATTCAATATACTGTGATAATGTATTAGACCAGACATATAGTCAATATACTGTGATAATGTATTAGACCAGACATATAGTCAATATACTGTGATAATGTATTAGACCAGACATATAGTCACTATACTGTGATAATGTATTAGACCAGACATATAGTCAATGTATTAGACCAGATATATAGTCAATATGCTGTGATAATGTATTAGACCAGACATATAGTCACTATACTGTGATAATGTATTAGACCAGACATATAGCCAATATACTGTGATAATGTATTAGACCAGACATATAGTCAATATGCTGTGATAATGTATTAGACCAGACATATAGTCAATATACTGTGATAATGTATTAGACCAGACATATAGTCAATATACTGTGATAATGTATTAGACCAGACATATAGTCACTATACTGTGATAATGTATTAGACCAGACATATAGTCAATATACTGTGATAATGTATTAGACCAGACATATAGTCAATATACTGTGATAATGTATTAGACCAGACATATAGTCAATATACTGTGATAATGTATTAGACCAGACATATAGTCACTATACTGTGATAATGTATTAGACCAGACATATAGTCAATATACTGTGATAATGTATTAGACCAGACATATAGTCAATATACTGTGATAATGTATTAGACCAGACATATAGTCAATATACTGTGATAATGTATTAGACCAGACATATAGTCAATATACTGTGATAATGTATTAGACCAGACATATAGTCACTATACTGTGATAATGTATTAGACCAGACATATAGTCACTATACTGTGATAATGTATTAGACCAGACATATAGTCAATATACTGTGATAATGTATTAGACCAGACATATAGTCAATATACTGTGATAATGTATTAGACCAGACATAGTCAATGTATTAGACCAGACATATAGTCAATATACTGTGATAATGTATTAGACCAGACATATAGTCAATATACTGTGATAATGTATTAGACCAGACATATAGTCAATATACTGTGATAATGTATTAGACCAGACATATAGTCAATATACTGTGATAATGTATTAGACCAGACATATAGCCAATATACTGTGATAATGTATTAGACCAGACATATAGTCAATATACTGTGATAATGTATTAGACCAGACATATAGTCAATATACTGTGATAATGTATTAGACCAGACATATAGTCAATATACTGTGATAATGTATTAGACCAGACATATAGTCAATATTCTGTGATAATGTATTAGACCAGACATATATTCAATATACTGTGATAATGTATTAGACCAGACATATAGTCAATATACTGTGATAATGTATTAGACCAGACATATAGTCAATATACTGTGATAATGTATTAGACCAGACATATAGTCACTATACTGTGATAATGTATTAGACCAGACATATAGTCACTATACTGTGATAATGTATTAGACCAGACATATAGTCAATATACTGTGATAATGTATTAGACCAGACATATAGTCAATATGCTGTGATAATGTATTAGACCAGACATATAGTCAATATACTGTGATAATGTATTAGACCAGACATATAGTCAATATACTGTGATAATGTATTAGACCAGACATATAGTCAATATACTGTGATAATGTATTAGACCAGACCCATGTCCCATCATCCTCCTCTTCTCCCTGACCCATGTCTCTCCATCCTCCTCTTCTCCCTGACCCATGTCCCATCATCCTCCTCTTCTCCCTGACCCATGTCCCATCATCCTCCTCTTCTCCCTGACCCATGTCCCTCTATCCTCCTCTTCTCCCTGACCCATGTCCCATCATCCTCCTCTTCTCCCTGCCCCATGCCCCTCCATCCTCCTCTTCTCCCTGCCCCATGCCCCTCCATCCTCCTCTTCTCCCTGACCCATGTCCCATCATCCTCCTCTTCTCCCTGACCCATGTCCCATCATCCTCCTCTTCTCCCTGACCCATGTCCCATCATCCTCCTCTTCTCCCTGACCCATGTCCCATCATCCTCCTCTTCTCCCTGACCCATGTCCCATCATCCTCCTCTTCTCCCTGACCCATGTCTCTCCATTCCTCCATCCTCCTCTTCTCCCTGACCCATGTCCCTCCATCCTCCTCTTCTCCCTGACCCATGTCTCTCCATTCATCCATCCTCCTCTTCTTCCTGACCCATGTCTCTCCATTCCTCGATCCTCCTCTTCTTCCTGACCCATGT
>NW_022261981.1:9139337-9174337 GCF_002021735.2 Oncorhynchus kisutch | reverse complement strand
TGGATGAATGGATGGGTTTAGGCCAGGTTACTGTAGTACTTTATGGATGAATGGGTTTAGGCCAGGTTACTGTAGTACTTTATGGATGAATGGGTTTAGGCCAGGTTACTGTAGTACTTTATGGATGAATGGGTTTAGGCCAGGTTACTGTAGTACTTTATGGATGAATGGGTTTAGGCCAGGTTACTGTAGTACTTTATGGATGAATGGGTTTAGGCCAGGTTACTGTAGTACTTTATGGATGAATGGGTTTAGGCCAGGTTACTGTAGTACTTTATGGATGGATGGTTTAGGCCAGGTTACTGTAGTACTTTATGGATGAATGGATGGGTTTAGGCCAGGTTACTGTAGTACTTTATGGATGAATGGATGGGTTTAGGCCAGGTTACTGTAGTACTTTATGGATGAATGGGTTTAGGCCAGGTTACTGTAGTACTTTATGGATGGATGGATGGGTTTAGGCCAGGTTACTGTAGTACTTTATGGATGAATGGATGGGTTTAGGCCAGGTTACTGTAGTACTTTATGGATGAATGGGTTTAGGCCAGGTTACTGTAGTACTTTATGGATGGATGGGTTTAGGCCAGGTTACTGTAGTACTTTATGGATGAATGGATGGATGGGTGGGTTTAGGCCAGGTTACTGTAGTACTTTATGGATGAATGGATGGATGGATGGGTTTAGGCCAGGTTACTGTAGTACTTTATGGATGAATGGATGGATGGGTGGGTTTAGGCCAGGTTACTGTAGTACTTTATGGATGGATGGGTAGATGGATGGGTTTAGGCCAGGTTACTGTAGTACTTTATGGATGAATGGGTTTAGGCCAGGTTACTGTAGTACTTTATGGATGGATGGATGGGTTTAGGCCAGGTTACTGTAGTACTTTATGGATGAATGGGTTTAGGCCAGGTTACTGTAGTACTTTATGGATGGATGGATGGGTTTAGGCCAGGTTACTGTAGTACTTTATGGATGAATGGGTTTAGGCCAGGTTACTGTAGTACTTTATGGATGGATGGATGGGTTTAGGCCAGGTTACTGTAGTACTTTATGGATGAATGGATGGGTTTAGGCCAGGTTACTGTAGTACTTTATGGATGAATGGATGGGTTTAGGCCAGGTTACTGTAGTACTTTATGGATGAATGGGTAGATGGATGGATGGATGGATGGGTTTAGGCCAGGTTACTGTAGTACTTTATGGATGAAATGGTTTAGGCCAGGTTACTGTAGTACTTTATGGATGAATGGGTAGATGGATGGATGGATGGATGGGTTTAGGCCAGGTTACTGTAGTACTTTATGGATGAATGGGTAGATGGATGGATGGGTTTAGGCCAGGTTACTGTAGTACTTTATGGATGAATGGGTAGATGGATGGATGGATGGGTTTAGGCCAGGTTACTGTAGTACTTTATGGATGAATGGGTAGATGGATGGATGGATGGGTTTAGGCCAGGTTACTGTAGTACTTTATGGATGAATGGGTAGATGGATGGATGGATGGGTTTAGGCCAGGTTACTGTAGTACTTTATGGATGAATGGGTAGATGAATGGATGGGTTTAGGCCAGGTTACTGTAGTACTTTATGGATGAATGGGTAGATGGATGGATGGATGGGTTTAGGCCAGGTTACTTTAGTACTTTATGGATGAATGGGTAGATGGATGGATGGATGGGTTTAGGCCAGGTTACTTTAGTACTTTATGGATGAATGGGTAGATGGATGGATGGGTGGGTTTAGGCCAGATTACTGTAGTACTTTATGGATGAATGGGTAGATGGATGGATGGATGGGTTTAGGCCAGGTTACTGTAGTACTTTATGGATGAATGGGTAGATGAATGGATGGATGGGTTTAGGCCAGGTTACTGTAGTACTTTATGGATGAATGGGTAGATGTATGGATGGATGGGTTTAGGCCAGGTTACTGTAGTACTTTATGGATGAATGGATGGATGGATGGGTTTAGGCCAGGTTACTGTAGTACTTTATGGATGAATGGATGGATGGGTGGGTTTAGGCCAGGTTACTGTAGTACTTTATGGATGGATGGGTAGATGGATGGGTTTAGGCCAGGTTACTGTAGTACTTTATGGATGAATGGGTTTAGGCCAGGTTACTGTAGTACTTTATGGATGGATGGATGGGTTTAGGCCAGGTTACTGTAGTACTTTATGGATGAATGGGTTTAGGCCAGGTTACTGTAGTACTTTATGGATGGATGGATGGATGGGTTTAGGCCAGGTTACTGTAGTACTTTATGGATGAATGGGTAGATGGATGGATGGATGGGTTTAGGCCAGGTTACTGTAGTACTTTATGGATGAATGGGTAGATGGATGGGTTTAGGCCAGGTTACTGTAGTACTTTATGGATGAATGGGTAGATGGATGAATGGGTTTAGGCCAGGTTACTTTAGTACTTTATGGATGAATGGGTAGATGGATGGATGGATGGATGGATGGGTAGGTAGATGGATGGATGGATGGGTTTAGGCCAGGTTGCTGTAGTACCTTATGGATGAACGGGTAGATGGATGGATGGATGGGTTTAGGCCAGGTTACTGTAGTACTTTATGGATGAATGGGTAGATGGATGGATGGATGTGTTTAGGCCAGGTTACTTTAGTACTTTATGGATGAATGGGTAGATGGATGGATGGATGGGTATAGGCCAGGTTACTTTAGTACTTTATGGATGAATGGGTAGATGGATGGATGGATGGATGGGTTTAGGCCAGGTTACTTTAGTACTTTATGGATGAATGGGTAGATGGATGGATGGATGGGTTTAGGCCAGGTTACTTTAGTACTTTATGGATGAATGGGTAGATGGATGGATGGGTTTAGGCCAGGTTACTTTAGTACTTTATGGATGAATGGGTAGATGGATGGATGGATGGATGGATGGATGGATGGGTTTAGGCCAGGTTACTTTAGTACTTTATGGATGAATGGGTAGATGGATGGATGGGTTTAGGCCAGGTTACTTTAGTACTTTATGGATGAATGGGTAGATGGATGGATGGGTTTAGGCCAGGTTACTGTAGTACTTTATGGATGAATGGGTAGATGGATGGATGGGTTTAGGCCAGGTTACTGTAGTACTTTATGGATGAATGGGTAGATGGATGGATGGGTTTAGGCCAGGTTACTTTAGTACTTTATGGATGAATGGGTAGATGGATGGGTGGGTTTAGGCCAGGTTACTGTAGTACTTTATGGATGAATGGGTAAATGGATGGATGGATGGGTTTAGGCCAGGTTACTGTAGTACTTTATGGATGAATGGGTAGATGGATGGGTGGGTTTAGGCCAGGTTACTGTAGTACTTTATGGATGAATGGGTAGATGGATGGATGGGTGGGTTTAGGCCAGGTTACTTTAGTACTTTATGGATGAATGGGTAGATGGATGGATGGGTAGGTGGATGGATGGGTTTAGGCCAGGTTACTGTAGTACTCTATGGATGAATGGGTAGATGGATGGGTGGGTTTAGGCCAGGTTACTGTAGTACTTTATGGATGAATGGGTAGATGGATGGATGGATGGGTTTAGGCCAGGTTACTTTAGTACTTTATGGATGAATGGGTAGATGGATGGATGGATGGGTTTAGGCCAGGTTACTTTAGTACTTTATGGATGAATGGGTAGATGGATGGATGGATGGGTTTAGGCCAGGTTACTTTAGTACTTTATGGATGAATGGGTAGATGGATGGATGGGTTTAGGCCAGGTTACTTTAGTACTTTATGGATGAATGGGTAGATGGATGGATGGATGGATGGGTTTAGGCCAGGTTACTTTAGTACTTTATGGATGAATGGGTAGATGGATGGATGGGTAGATGGATGGATGGGTTTAGGCCAGGTTACTTTAGTACTTTATGGATGAATGGGTAGATGGATGGATGGGTAGATGAATGGGTAGATGGATGGATGGGTTTAGGCCAGGTTACTTTAGTACTTTATGGATGAATGGGTAGATGGATGGATGGGTAGATGAATGGGTAGATGGATGGATGGATGGATGGGTTTAGGCCAGGTTACTTTAGTACTTTATGGATGAATGGGTAGATGGATGGATGGATGGATGGATGGGTTTAGGCCAGGTTACTTTAGTACTTTATGGATGAATGGGTAGATGGATGGATGGGTAGATGGATGGATGGATGGATGGGTAGGTAGATGGATGGATGGGTAGGTAGATGGATGGGTAGATGGATGGATGGATGGATGGGTAGATGGATGGATGGGTAGGTGGATGGGTAGGTAGATGGATGGGTAGATGGATGGATGGGTGGGTAGATATATGGGTGGGTGGGTAGATGGATGGATGGATGGATGGGTAGATGGATGGGTGGGTAGATGGGTAGTTGGATGGATGGATGGGTAGTTGGATGGATGGATGGGTAGTTGGATGGATGGATGGGTAGTTGGATGGATGGATGGGTAGTTGGATGGATGGATGGGTAGTTGGATGGATGGATGGGTAGTAGGATGGATGGGGTAGTAGGATGGATGGGTGGTTGGATGGATGGATGGGTAGTTGGATGGATGGATGGGTAGTTGGATGGATGGGTAGTTGGATGGATGGATGGATGGGTAGTTGGATGGATGGATGGATGGGTAGTTGGATGGATGGATGGATGGGTAGATGGATGGATGGATGGGTAGTTGGATGGATGGGTAGTTGGATGGGTAGTTGGATGGGTAGTTGGATGGGTTGATTGATTGGTACTGTACGTTTCCTGCAGACTGCCGGGAGATCCTGCTTCCTCTGATGACAGAACAGCTGAAGTTTCATCTAGAGAACCAGGAGGAACTGGAGGCCTGCTGTCAGCTGCTGAGTAACATACTAGAGGTCCTCTACAGGAAGGATGTGGTGAGGAACATACACACACAGACACACACACACACACACACACAGCTACTGCTGTCAGCTACTGAGTAACACACTAGAGGTCCTCTACAGGAAGGATGTGGTGAGGAACATACACACACACACACACACAGCTACTGCTGTCAGCTACTGAGTAACACACTAGAGGTCCTCTACAGGAAGGATGTGGTGAGGAACATACACACACAGACACACACACACACACACAGCTACTGCTGTCAGCTACTGAGTAACACACTAGAGGTCCTCTACAGGAAGGATGTGGTGAGGAACATACACACACACACACACACACACACACAGCTACTGCTGTCAGCTACTGAGTAACACACTAGAGGTCCTCTACAGGAAGGATGTGGTGAGGAACATACACACACACACACACACACACACAGCTACTGCTGTCAGCTACTGAGTAACACACTAGAGGTCCTCTACAGGAAGGATGTGGTGAGGAACATACACACACACACACACACACACACAGCTACTACTGTCAGCTACTGAGTAACATACTAGAGGTCCTCTACAGGAAGGATGTGGTGAGGAACACACACATATATTCAGACCCCTCTGTTCTATAGTGTCCCCTATATTCAGACCCATGATCCACAAGAGGGCCTGTCACCGCAAAGTGGCTCAGACTAGTGGTGATCTAGGACCTCTCTGTACAATCTGATCTAGGACCTGTCCGTACAATCTGATCTAGGACCTGTCCGTACAATCTAGGACCTGTCTGTACAATCTGATCTAGGACATGTCTGTACAATCTGATCTAGGACATGTCTGTACAATCTGATCTAGGACATGTCCGTACAATCTAGGACCTGTCTGTACAATCTGATCTAGGACATGTCCGTACAATCTAGGACCTGTCTGTACAATCTGATCTAGGACATGTCCGTACAATCTAGGACCTGTGGCACCCCCATAGAGACTGCCAGAGGTCCAGTACAATCTGATCTCGGACATGTCTGTACAATCTGATCTCAGACCTGTCCGTACAATCTGACCTAGGACCTGTCTGTACAATCTGATCTAGGACCTGTCAGATCATCGACCATCTCGAATCCCACGGTATTTAATCCGCTATGCAATCCGGTTTCCGAGCTGGTTACGGGTGCACCTCAGCCACGCTCAAGGTCCTAAACAATATCACAACTACCATCCATAAGAAACATTACTGTGCAGCCGTATTCATCAACCTGGCTAAGGCTTTCAACTCTGTCAATCACCACATCCTCATCGGCAGACTCAACAGCCTTGGTTTCTCTAATGACTGCCTCGCCTGGTTCACCAACTACTTCTCTGATAGAGTTCAGTGTGTCAAATCGGAGGGCCTGTTGTCTGGACCTCTGGCAGTCTCTATGGGGGTGCCACAGGGTTCAATTCTCGGGCCGACTCTCTTCTCTGTATACATCAATGATGTCACTCTTGCTGCTGGTGAGTCTCTGATCCACCTCTACGCAGACGACACCATTCTGTATACTTCTGGCCCTTCTTTGGACACTGTGTTAACAAACCTCCAGACGAGCTTCAATGCCATACAACGCTCCTTCCATGGCCTTGAACTGCTTTTAAATGTTAGTAAAACTAAGTGCATGCTCTTCAACCGATCGCTGCCCGCCCGTTCTGACTTAGAATATGTTGGCAACTACAAATACCTAGGTGTCTGGTTAGACTGTAAACTCTCCTTCCAGACTCACATTAATAAGCATCTCCAATCGAAAATTTAATCTAGAATCGGCTTCCTATTTCGACAACAAAGCCTCCTTCACTCATGCTGCCAAACATATCCTTGTAAAACGGACCATCCTACCGATCCTCGACTTCGGTGACGTCATCTATAAAATAGCCTCCAATACTCTACTCAACAAACTGGATGCAGTATATCACAGTGCCATCCGTTTTGTCACCAAAGCCCCATATGCTACCCACCACTGCGACCTGTATGCTCTTGTTGGCTGGTCCTCGCTTCGTATTCGTCGCCAAACCCACTGGCTCCAGGTCATCTATAAATCTTTGCTAGGTAAAGCCCTGCCTTATCTTAGCTCACTGGTCACCATAGCGACACCTGCCGTAGCACATACCAGAGCAGGTATATCTCACTGGTCACCATAACAACACCCACCCGTAGCACGCGCCACAGCAGGTATATCTCACTGGTCACCATAACAACACCCACCCGTAGCACGCGCCACAGCAGGTATATCTCACTGGTCACCATAACAACACCCACCACAGCAGGTATATCTCACTGGTCACGATAACAACACCCACCCGTAGCACGCGCCACAGCAGGTATATCTCACTGGTCACGATAACAACACCCACCCGTAGCACGCGCCACAGCAGGTATATCTCACTGGTCACGATAACAACACCCACCCGTAGCACGCGCCACGATAACAACACCCACCCGTAGCACGCGCCACAGCAGGTATATCTCACTGGTCACGATAACAACACCCACCCGTAGCACGCGCCACAGCAGGTATATCTCACTGGTCACGATAACAACACCCACCCGTAGCACGCGCCACAGCAGGTATATCTCACTGGTCACGATAACAACACCCACCCGTAGCACGCGCCACAGCAGGTATATCTCACTGGTCACGATAACAACACCCACCCGTAGCACGCGCCACAGCAGGTATATCTCACTGGTCACGATAACAACACCCACCCGTAGCACGCGCCACAGCAGGTATATCTCACTGGTCACGATAACAACACCCACCCGTAGCACGCGCCACAGCAGGTATATCTCACTGGTCACGATAACAACACCCACCCGTAGCACGCGCCACAGCAGGTATATCTCACTGGTCACGATAACAACACCCACCACAGCAGGTATATCTCACTGGTCACGATAACAACACCCACCCGTAGCACGCGCCACAGCAGGTATATCTCACTGGTCACGATAACAACACCCACCCTTAGCCCGCGCCACAGCAGGTATATCTCACTGGTCACGATAACAACACCCACCCGTAGCACGCGCCAAAGCAGGTATATCTCACTGGTCACGATAACAACACCCACCCGTAGCACGCGCCACAGCAGGTATATCTCACTGGTCACGATAACAACACCCACCCGTAGCACGCGCCACAGCAGGTATATCTCACTGGTCACGATAACAACACCCACCCGTAGCACGCGCCACAGCAGGTATATCTCACTGGTCACGATAACAACACCCACCCGTAGCACGCGCCACGATAACAACACCCACCCGTAGCACGCGCCACAGCAGGTATATCTCACTGGTCACGATAACAACACCCACCCGTAGCACGCGCCACAGCAGGTATATCTCACTGGTCACGATAACAACACCCATCCGTAGCACGCGCCACAGCAGGTATATCTCACAGGTCACGATAACAACACCCACCCGTAGCACGCGCCACAGCAGGTATATCTCACTGGTCACGATAACAACACCCACCCGTAGCACGCGCCACAGCAGGTATATCTCACTGGTCACGATAACAACACCCACCCGTAGCACGCGCCACAGCAGGTATATCTCGCTGGTCACGATAACAACACCCACCCGTAGCACGCGCCACAGCAGGTATATCTCACAGGTCACGATAACAACACCCACCCGTAGCACGCGCCACAGCAGGTATATCTCACTGGTCACGATAACAACACCCACCCGTAGCACGCGCCACAGCAGGTATATCTCACTGGTCACGATAACAACACCCACCCGTAGCACGCGCCACAGCAGGTATATCTCACAGGTCACGATAACAACACCCACCCGTAGCACGCGCCACAGCAGGTATATCTCACTGGTCACGATAACAACACCCACCCGTAGCACGCGCCACAGCAGGTATATCTCACTGGTCACGATAACAACACCCACCCGTAGCACGCGCCACAGCAGGTATATCTCACTGGTCACGATAACAACACCCACCCGTAGCACGCGCCACAGCAGGTATATCTCACTGGTCACGATAACAACACCCACCCGTAGCACGCGCCACAGCAGGTATATCTCACTGGTCACGATAACAACACCCACCACAGCAGGTATATCTCACTGGTCACGATAACAACACCCACCCGTAGCACGCGCCACAGCAGGTATATCTCACTGGTCACGATAACAACACCCACCCGTAGCACGCGCCACAGCAGGTATATCTCACTGGTCACGATAACAACACCCACCCGTAGCACGCGCCACAGCAGGTATATCTCACAGGTCACGATAACAACACCCACCCGTAGCACGCGCCACAGCAGGTATATCTCACTGGTCACGATAACAACACCCACCCGTAGCACGCGCCACAGCAGGTATATCTCACTGGTCACGATAACAACACCCACCCGTAGCACGCGCCACAGCAGGTATATCTCACAGGTCACGATAACAACACCCACCCGTAGCACGCGCCACAGCAGGTATATCTCACTGGTCACGATAACAACACCCACCCGTAGCACGCGCCACAGCAGGTATATCTCACTGGTCACGATAACAACACCCACCCGTAGCACGCGCCACAGCAGGTATATCTCACTGGTCACGATAACAACACCCACCCGTAGCACGCGCCACAGCAGGTATATCTCACTGGTCACGATAACAACACCCACCCGTAGCACGCGCCACAGCAGGTATATCTCACTGGTCACGATAACAACACCCACCCGTAGCACGCGCCACAGCAGGTATATCTCACAGGTCACGATAACAACACCCACCCGTAGCACGCGCCACAGCAGGTATATCTCACTGGTCACGATAACAACACCCACCCGTAGCACGCGCCACAGCAGGTATATCTCACTGGTCACGATAACAACACCCACCCGTAGCACGCGCCACAGCAGGTATATCTCACTGGTCACGATAACAACACCCACCCGTAGCACGCGCCACAGCAGGTATATCTCACTGGTCACGATAACAACACCCACCCGTAGCACGCGCCACAGCAGGTATATCTCACTGGTCACGATAACAACACCCACCACAGCAGGTATATCTCACTGGTCACGATAACAACACCCACCCGTAGCACGCGCCACAGCAGGTATATCTCACTGGTCACGATAACAACACCCACCCGTAGCACGCGCCACAGCAGGTATATCTCACTGGTCACGATAACAACACCCACCCGTAGCACGCGCCACAGCAGGTATATCTCACAGGTCACGATAACAACACCCACCCGTAGCACGCGCCACAGCAGGTATATCTCACTGGTCACGATAACAACACCCACCCGTAGCACGCGCCACAGCAGGTATATCTCACTGGTCACGATAACAACACCCACCCGTAGCACGCGCCACAGCAGGTATATCTCACAGGTCACGATAACAACACCCACCCGTAGCACGCGCCACAGCAGGTATATCTCACTGGTCACGATAACAACACCCACCCGTAGCACGCGCCACAGCAGGTATATCTCACTGGTCACGATAACAACACCCACCACAGCAGGTATATCTCACTGGTCACGATAACAACACCCACCCGTAGCACGCGCCACAGCAGGTATATCTCACTGGTCATGATAACAACACCCACCCGTAGCACGCGCCACAGCAGGTATATCTCACTGTTCACGATAACAACACCCACCACAGCAGGTATATCTCACTGGTCACGATAACAACACCCACCCGTAGCCCGCGCCACAGCAGGTATATCTCACTGGTCACGATAACAACACCCACCCGTAGCCCGCGCCACAGCAGGTATATCTCACTGGTCACGATAACAACACCCACCCGTAGCACGCGCCACAGCAGGTATATCTCACTGGTCACGATAACAACACCCACCACAGCAGGTATATCTCACTGGTCACGATAACAACACCCACCCGTAGCACGCGCCACAGCAGGTACAGTGCCTTGCGAAAGTATTCGACCCCCTTGAACTTTGCGACCTTTTGCCACATTTCAGGCTTCAAACATAAAGATATAAAACTGTATTTTTTTGTGAAGAATCAACAACAAGTGGGACACAATCATGAAGTGGAACGACATTTATTGGATATTTCAAACTTTTTTAACAAATCAAAAACTGAAAAATTGGGCGTGCAAAATTATTCAGCCCCCTTAAGTTAATACTTTGTAGCGCCACCTTTTGCTGCGATTACAGCTGTAAGTCGCTTGGGGTATGTCTCTATCAGTTTTGCACATCGAGAGACTGACATTTTTTCCCATTCCTCCTTGTAAAACAGCTCGAGCTCAGTGAGGTTGGATGGAGAGCATTTGTGAACAGCAGTTTTCAGTTATTTCCACAGATTCTCGATTGGATTCAGGTCTGGACTTTGACTTGGCCATTCTAACACCTGGATAAGTTTATTTTTGAACCATTCCATTGTAGATTTTGCTTTATGTTTTGGATCATTGTCTTGTTGGAAGACAAATCTCCATCCCAGTCTCAGGTCTTTTGCAGACTCCATCAGGTTTTCTTCCAGAATGGTCCTGTATTTGGCTCCATCCATCTTCCCATCAATTTTAACCATCTTCCCTGTCCCTGCTGAAAAAAAGCAGGCCCAAACCATGATGCTGCCACCACCATGTTTGACAGTGGGGATGGTGTGTTCAGGGTGATGTGCTGTGTTGCTTTTACGCCAAACATAACATTTTGCATTGTTGCCAAAAAGTTCAATTTTGGTTTCATCTGACCAGAGCACCTTCTTCCACATGTTTGGTGTGTCTCCCAGGTGGCTTGTGGCAAACTTTAAACAACACTTTTTATGGATATCTTTAAGAAATGGCTTTCTTCTTGCCACTCTTCCATAAAGGCCAGATTTGTGCAATATACGACTGATTGTTGTCCTATGGACAGAGTCTCCCACCTCAGCTGTAGATCTCTGCAGTTCATCCAGAGTGATCATGGGCCTCTTGGCTGCATCTCTGATCAGTCTTCTCCTTGTATGAGCTGAAAGTTTAGAGGGACGGCCAGGTCTTGGTAGATTTGCAGTGGTCTGATACTCCTTCCATTTCAATATTATCGCTTGCACAGTGCTCCTTGGGATGTTTAAAGCTTGGGAAATCTTTTTGTATCCAAATCCGGCTTTAAACTTCTTCACAACAGTATCTCGGACCTGCCTGGTGTGTTCCTTGTTCTTCATGATGCTCTCTGCGCTTTTAACGGACCTCTGAGACTATCACAGTGCAGGTGCATTTATACGGAGACTTGATTACACACAGGTGGATTGTATTTATCATCATTAGTCATTTAGGTCAACATTGGATCATTCAGAGATCCTCACTGAACTTCTGGAGAGAGTTTGCTGCACTGAAAGTAAAGGGGCTGAATAATTTTGCACGCCCAATTTTTCAGTTTTTGATTTGTTCAAAAGTTTGAAATATCCAATAAATGTCGTTCCCCTTCATGATTGTGTCCTACTTGTTGTTGATTCTTCACAAAAAAATACAGTTTTATATCTTTATGTTTGAAGCCTGAAATGTGGCAAAAGGTCGCAAAGTTCAAGGGGGCCGAATACTTTCGCAAGGCACTGTATATCTCACTGGTCACGATAACAACACCCACCCGTAGCACGCGCCACAGCAGGTATATCTCACTGGTCACGATAACATCACCCACCCGTAGCACGCGCCACAGCAGGTATATCTCACTGGTCACGATAACAACACCCACCCGTAGCACGCGCCACAGCAGGTATATCTCACTGGTCATCCCCAAAGCCAACACCTCCTTTAGCCGCTTTTCCTTCGTTCTCTGCTGCCAATGACTGGAACGAATTTCAAAAATCACTGAAGTTGGAGACTCATATCTCCATCACAAACTTCAAGCGTCGGCTATCAGAGCAGCTTACCGATCGCTGCACCTGTACATAGCCCATCTGTAAATAGCCCAACCAACTACCTCATCCCCATATTTGTTTTTCTGTCCACTCTCCTAAATATAACACTGATCTCCACTAAGTCCACTCTACTAAACATAACACTGATCTCCACTAAATCCACTCTACTAAACATAACACTGATCTCCACTAAATCCACTCTACTAAATATAACACTGATCTCCACTAAGTCCACTCTCCACCATCCACTCCAGTCCATATAAGGTGATAGTGAAAAGCAGTTGTGGGACTGCTAGATGGGATGTCTGTTGTGTATCAACGCCCTGCACTACAGAGTGTCTGATATCATTGCTGTAATCCACTTTCCATATCAGAAACAAATGATCATTTCATGGAGCCTTTCCTTCAATAATGGCATTGTTTTCATTGGCAGAGCTCCCATAATCCAATACAGAGAGAACCATCGCTCAATAGCAGTTTTTCTCCCTCTCCAACCGTTCCCTGCACTCATTCTTACACTCCTCCGTGTGATATGAATTCAGCCCTGAACTCCATTAGTTGTTGTCAAAAGGCAGAGTGACGTCAGAGATGGTGTAGAAACAGGAGAGAGAGAGAGAGAGAGAGAGAGTCCAGAACTCTTGGGGTTGCATAATGTCATGCGTCATACCTGACTCATTGAGAGGAGAGATCAGATACTACCTTTAAAGATTGGAGATGGAGTGATGCTTATCCATGTGTCTGTGTGTGTGAAAATAGTGCTGTGAATTATTGAATGTTTTGGGTGTGGTGGAAGCTGGTAGCTAGTGTGCCCCTGTCTTAGATGGATTCCTCCACAGACTTCCCAGATCCCTGCTCCCCGTGCCCTTCTTCCTCCTGGCTAGACATGATTGGCTGAGATAATGAAGGGGTAGGAAATGCCAAGAGATTAGATTCTGATTGGTCTGTGATGTCACAGTGGCTTCTTCGTAAACTCCAGGTGTTGCTGTGGTCAGACGACTTGGAAATAGAGCACTTTGGCCTCGCGCACTTAGTGGTGGGTTTGCCGTCGAAACAAATTACATTAATGTCAAAAAAATACCTCATACCTACTGTAAAATATGGTGGTGGATTATTGATGTTATGGTAGAATATGGTAGTGAATCATTGATGTTATGGTAGAATATGGTAGTGAATCATTGATGTTCTGGTAAAATATGGTAGTGAATCATTGATGTTATGGTAGAATATGGTGGTGGATCATTGATGTTATGGGGCTATTGGTTATGGGGCGACTGGTCCTGATGGCCTTGTTTAAGGTCAACAGCATCATGAACTTTATCCAGTACCAGGACATTTTAGCCCAAAACGTGGTTGCTTGAAAATGTTCCCCAAGTAGATCTTCCATCAAGACAAACCCAAGCACACGTCAAAATGGGGGCGGCTGGGTAGTCTAGTGGTTAGAGCGTTGGGACTAGTAACCGAAAGGTTGCAAGATTGAATCTCTGAGCTGACAAGGTAAAAATCTGTTGTTCTGTGACACTGAGGCCAAGCCAATCATCCTCTCAGCTGAGAGGCCTCTCTTGTTCCCCCTGAACAAGGCAGTGTTCCCCGGTAGGCCGTCATTGTAAATAAGAGTTTGTTCTTAACTGACTTGCCTAGTTAAATACATGTTTTTCCCTGCTCTAATTACGTTGGTAACCAGTTTATAACAGCAATAAGGCTCCTCGGGGTTGTGATATATGTTCAGTATACCACAGCTAACAGTCGTATCCAGGCACTCCGCGTTGCGTCGTGCTTAAGAACAGCCCTTAGCAGTGGTATATTGGCGATATACCACACCCCCTCATCATGCCTTACTGCTTAAATATATCACAAACCCCAAGGTGCCTTACTGCTGTTATAAACTGGTTAACCGACATAAAACAAGCATTTTTGCATCATACCTGTTATATATTGTCTGATATACGCACAGTTGAACTACTGTTTCAGCCAATTAGCATCCAGGAACCAAACTAGCCAGTTTTATATATATCCACATACACTGTTGAAAACATTCTAGAGATTTCCTCAGTGAAATATCAGCCTAACATAATCTCTTGTCTTCCTCCTCCTCATCCTCCTCTTTCTCCTCATCCTCCTCCTCATCCTCCTCTTTCTCCTCCTCTTCCTCCTCCTCCTCATCCTCCTCTTTCTCCTCATCCTCATCCTCCTCTTTCTCCTCATCCTCCTCCCCCTCTCCTCCTCTTCATCCTCCTCCTCCCTCCTCATCCTCCTCACTCCTCATCCTCCTCACTCCTCATCCTCCTCCCCCTCTCCTCCTCTTCATCCTCCTCCTCCCTCCTCCTCATCCTCCTCCTCATCCTCCTCTTTCTCCTCCTCTTCCTCCTCCTCCTCCTCCTCCTCTTTCTCCTCCTCCTCATCCTCCTCTTTCTCCTCATCCTCATCCTCCTCTTTCTCCTCATCCTCCTCCCCCTCTCCTCCTCTTCATCCTCCTCCTCACTCCTCATCCTCCTCACTCCTCATCCTCCTCCCCCTCTCCTCCTCTTCATCCTCCTCCTCCCTCCTCCTCATCCTCCTCCTCCTCCCCTCCTCCTCCTCGTGTCCAGGGTCCTACTCAGTGGCATGTCCAGATCATCATGGAGAAGCTCCTGAGGACCGTCAACAGAACAGTCATCTCCATGGGCAGGGACTCTCCTCTCATTGTAAGTGACTCTTCTTCAAACCTCCCAAACCAACCTCGTGAACCTCCTAAAACTCTCTTCCTACTTCTTCCCTACTCTACTGTGTCTGTGAATCTGACAACCAGGATTTCAGGAAAAACCCTGGCAACTTCTGATAAAAGTTTCTAGAATTGTGCAACTCTAATCGTCCCTCTGCGACATCAACTTCAATCCACAGCACCACAGAGCGATAGAAACCTTGTTGTAAGTGAGTCGTCCCTCGACTCACACAGCTTCATATAGGTTCAGTCCAAAGGTTCCCTCGACTCACACAGCTTCATATAGGTTCAGTCCAAAGGTTCCCTCGACTCACACAGCTTCATATAGGTTCAGTCCAAAGGTTCCCTCGACTCACACAGCTTCATGTAGATTCAGTCCAAAGGTTCCCTTGATCTCCTCACTGCTCTCATCTGCTTGATGAGCCCCGACATGGCATATTTCAGTGTGTGTGTGTACCGTGTGTGTACCGTGTGTGTACCGTGTGTGTGTGTGTACCGTGTGTGTGTGTTCCGTGTGTGTGTGTGTGTGTGTGTACCGTGTGTACCGTGTGTACCGTGTGTGTGTGTTCCGTGTGTGTGTTCCGTCTCCTAATACCGACAGCTTTTCCTAAAGCCAGACCCATGAAGGTTCTCTGAGTTATCTAATCAGTGGATTCTCTTTGTCCTGAATGGTACACTATGTCCTACTGGCCTCCTATAGGGCTGTGGTCTAAAGTAGTGGTTCTATTTAGGGAACAGGGTTCCATTTGGCACACTGGTTCTGTGACACTGAGGCCGAGCCAATCATCCTCTCAGCTGGAACTCTGAGACAATTAATTCACTGGTAAATCATTCTGTAACTGTGCCGTCATCCTGACGACACTCCTCCCGCCGCGACAGGGCACTCATCCATTTACACGAGGCTGACTGTCTCTCCTTAGAGACCTACCTTAAACCCACTACAGTCTGACTGTCTCTCCTTAGAGACCTACCTTAACCCCACTACATGCTGACTGTCTGTCCTTAGAGACCTACCTTAACCCCACTACAGTCTGACTGTCTCTCCTTAGAGACCTACCTTAACCCCACTACAGTCTGACTGTCTCTCCTTATAGACCTACCTTAACCCCACTACAGGCTGACTGTCTCTCCTTAGAGACCTACCTTAACCCCACTACAGTCTGACTGTCTGTCCTTAGAGACCTACCTTAACCCCACTACAGTCTGACTGTCTCTCCTTAGAGACCAACCTTAACCCCACTACAGTCTGACGGTCTCTCCTTAGAGACCTACCTTAACCCCACTACAGTCTGACTGTCTCTCCTTAGAGACCTACCTAAAACCCATTAGTCTGACTGTCTCTCCTTATAGACCTACCTCAACCCCACTACAGTCTGACGGTCTCTCCTTAGAGACCTACCTTAACCCCACTACAGTCTGACTGTCTCTCCTTAGAGACCTACCTTAACCCCACTACAGTCTGACTGTCTCTCATTAGAGACCTACCTTAACCCCACTACAGTCTGACTGTCTCTTAGAGACCTACCTTAAACCCACTACAGTCTGACTGTCTCTCCTTAGAGACCTGCCTTAACCCCACTACAGTCTGACTGTCTGTCCTTATAGACCTACCTCAACCCCACTACAGTCTGACTGTCTCTCCTTAGAGACCTACCTTAACCCCACTACAGTCTGACTGTCTCTCCTTAAAGACCTACCTCAACCCCACTACAGTCTGACTGTCTCTCCTTAGAGACCTACCTTAACCCCACTACAGTCTGACTGTCTCTCCTTAGAGACCTACCTTAACCCCACTACAGTCTGACTGTCTCTCCTTAGAGACCTACCTTAACCCCACTACAGTCTGACTGTCTCTCCTTAGAGACCTACCTTAACCCCACTACAGTCTGACTGTCTCTCCTTAAAGACCTACCTCAACCCCACTACAGTCTGACTGTCTCTCCTTAGAGACCTACCTTAACCCCACTACAGTCTGACTGTCTCTCCTTAGAGACCTACCTTAACCCCACTACAGTCTGTCTGTCTCTCCTTAGAGACCTACCTTAACCCCACTACAGTCTGACTGTCTCTCCTTAGAGACCTACCTTAACCCCACTACAGTCTGACTGTCTCTCCTTAAAGACCTACCTCAACCCCACTACAGTCTGACTGTCTCTCCTTAGAGACCTACCTTAACCCCACTACAGTCTGACTGTCTCTCCTTAGAGACCTACCTTAACCCCACTACAGTCTGACTGTCTCTCCTTAGAGACCTACCTTAACCCCACTACAGTCTGACTGTCTCTCCTTAAAGACCTACCTCAACCCCACTACAGTCTGACTGTCTCTCCTTAGAGACCTACCTTAACCCCACTACAGTCTGACTGTCTCTCCTTCGAGACCTGTGTGTGAGCCTCAACTCTCAGCCCTCTGTCTCTGTGAGCTGCTGTCTGTCATTGCATTTAAAGCAGTCAGTCTATTGTTATTTAATGATCAATAAGAACAAGCTTGACTTTCGAACAGACCCGAGACCCAGTTAGACTGACTGCATCTAACTGACCTTGTTCTTCTGAGCTGAGTTGCAGGAAGCCACTTAGATGTACCTTTATCCTTTACATTTCTCTATTCTCCCTTTCCCCTCTCATTCTCCCTCTCTCCCCTCTCATTCTCCCCCTCTCTCCCCTCTCATTCTCCCCCTCTCTCCCCTCTCATTCTCCCCCTCTCTCCCCTCTCATTCTCCCCCTCTCTCCCCTCTCATTCTCCCCCTCTCTCCCCTCTCATTCTCCCCCTCTCTCCCCTCTCATTCTCCCCTCTCTCTCCCCTCTCATTCTCCCCCTCTCTCCCCTCTCATTCTCCCCCTCTCTCCCCTCTCATTCTCCCTCTCTCTCCCCTCTCATTCTCCCTCTCTCTCCCCTCTCATTCTCCCTCTCTCTCCCCTCTCATTCTCTCCCTCTCTCCCCTCTCATTCTCCCCCTCTCTCCCCTCTCATTCTCCCCCTCTCTCCCCTCTCATTCTCCCTCTCTCTCCCCTCTCATTCTCCCTCTCTCTCCCCTCTCATTCTCCCTCTCTCTCCCCTCTCATTCTCCCTCTCTCTCCCCTCTCATTCTCCCTCTCTCTCCCCTCTCATTCTCCCTCTCTCTCCCCTCTCATTCTCCCTCTCTCTCCCCTCTCATTCTCCCCCTCTCTCCCCTCTCATTCTCCCCCTCTCTCCCCTCTCATTCTCTCCCTCTCTCCCCTCTCATTCTCCCCCTCTCTCCCCTCTCATTCTCCCTCTCTCTCCCCTCTCATTCTCCCTCTCTCTCCCCTCTCATTCTCCCTCTCTCCCCTCTCATTCTCCCTCTCTCATTCTCCCTCTCTCTCCCCTCTCATTCTCCCTCTCTCTCCCCTCTCATTCTCCCTCTCTCTCCCCTCTCATTCTCCCTCTCTCTCCCCCCTCTCATTCTCCCTTTCTCTCCCCTCTCATTCTCCCTCTCTCATTCTCCCTCTCTCTCCCCTCTCATTCTCCCTCTCTCTCCCCTCTCATTCTCCCTCTATCCCCTCTCATTCTCCCTCTATCCCCTCTCATTCTACAGCTCTGATTCCATCCTCAGTGTAATTCAGCTCTGATTCCATACTCAGTTTAATTCAGCTCTGATTCCATACTCAGTTTAATTCAGCTCTGATTCCATCCTCAGTTTAATTCAGCTCTGATTCCATCCTCAGTTTAATTCAGCTCTGATTCCATCCTCAGTTTAATTCAGCTCTGATTCCATACTCAGTTTAATTCAGCTCTGATTCCATACTCAGTTTAATTCAGCTCTGATTCCATCCTCAGTTTAATTCAGCTCTGATTCCATCCTCAGTTTAATTCAGCTCTGATTCCATACTCAGTTTAATTCAGCTCTGATTCCATACTCAGTTTAATTCAGCTCTGATTCCATCCTCAGTGTAATACAGCCTGTCTGTAGTCCTGATTGTAATACAGCCTGTCTGTAGTCCTGTTCTCCACCACTTCACGCTACCCACAGTACTGCAGCAGGACACACATAGAAAGCAGAATCATAGTGAGATATGGCGCTGCATCATAATGTCTTGATGCAGACGAGCAGCGCCCTGCGTTCACTCGTAGAGATGAACACACAACGTGTGGTCCTTTCTAGACCCGTCTTCCAGCTGCCTGCTGTGTCAGTTGGTTTTAAAACCAGCATCGTATTACTAGGATCTCTATCACTACCGAACAACACCACATAATATAA
Organism: Oncorhynchus kisutch; assembly: GCF_002021735.2. Lineage (NCBI taxonomy): Eukaryota > Metazoa > Chordata > Actinopteri > Salmoniformes > Salmonidae > Oncorhynchus > Oncorhynchus kisutch. The sequence continues at coordinate 9,154,677 of NW_022261981.1, read as the reverse complement.
CATTTACAATGGATTAGTACATCGTTTATTCATTTATTAATCATTATGTCATTAAGATAGTTATTCACACATTTATAAACCACATTTTGATGTATTTCCTTGTCTGTTCCAAAGGCTAGAACTGAGATGGGGGTGGAAAAAATACATATTTTCTTCCCATAATGCCCCTTCATCCTGGAACATGCTTCTGAAGATTGTAAAGTTAGGAGAGTTTAGTGTCCTTGTCTGTTTTTAGGACTCTGATCGACAACACTGTTTGTGATAACTGCAGTCGTTTCTAATCTTTAACCTACTTTGTCTTGTGTGTGTTCTGTATTTCTCTGTCATGTTTTATGGACACGCTGCTGTTTCCATGTTTTACCTTCTTGGCAGGTCTCCCTTCGCAACATAGTTTTTTTAGCCTCAATGGGATTTTACCTGGTGAAGTAAAGGTTCATGAACAATAAATAATAATGATTGGTAAGAACATTCAGAAGATGTATGTACTTATAAACCATATACTATAGGGGCGGCAGGGTAGCCTAGTGGTTAGAGCGTTGGACTAGTAACCAGAAGGTTGCAAGTTCAAACCCCCGAGTTGACAAGGTACAAATCTGTCATTCTGCCCCTGAACAGGCAGTTAACCCACTGTTCCAAGGCCGTCATTGAAAATAAGAATTTGTTCTTAACTGACTTGAGTGACCGGTGTAATTTGTCACTAAAAGATGGACATGCCGTTGTTAAACATCCCAGCCAACCTGATGCACCTTGAGGTCTCAAAATGTAAGACTCTGCAAGACTGCAAGACTCCCCCTTTTGTGATGCCGCCACCCCCATGCTTCACGGTTGGGATGGTGTTCTTCGGCTTGCAAGACTCCCCCTTTTGTGATGCTGCCAACCCCGTGCTTCACGGTTGGGATGGTGTTCTTCGGCTTGCAAGACTCCCCCTTTTTCCTCCAAACATAATGATGGTCATTATGGCCAAACAGTTATATTTTTGTTTCATCAGACCAGGAGGACATTTCTCCAAAAAGTACGATCTTTGTCCCCATGTGCAGTTGCAAACCGTAGTCTGGCTTTTTTATGGAGGTTTTGGAGCAGTGGCTTCTTCCTTGCTGAGCAGCCTTTCAGGTTATGTTGATATAGGACTCGTTTTACTGTGGATATAGATACTTTTGTACCTGTTTCCTCCAGCATCTTCACAAGGTCCTTTGCTGTTGTTCTGGGATTGATTTGCACTTTTCACACCGAGGTACGTTCATCTCTAGGAGACAGAACGCGTCTCCTTCCTGAGCGGTATGACGGCTGCCTGGTCCCATGGTGTTTATACTTGTGTACTTGTGAGGTCTTGACTGATTTCTTTTGATTTTCCAATGATGTCAAGCAAAGAGGCACTGAGTTTGAAGGTAGGCCTTGAAATAGATCCACAGGTACACCTCCAATTGACTCAAGTTATGTCAATTAGCCTATCAGAAACTTCTAAAGCCATGACATTTTCTGGAATTTTCCAAGATTTTTAAAGGCACAGTCAACTTAGTGTATGTAAACTTCTGACCCACTGGAATTGTGATACAGTGAATGAATCTGTCTGTAAACAATTGTTGAAAAAATGACTTGTGTCAAGCACAAAGTAGATGTCCTAACCAGCTTGCCAGAACTATAGTTTGTTAATGAGAGATGTGTGGACTGATTGAAGAACACGTTTTAACGTCTCCAACCAAAGTGTATGTACATTTCCGACTTCAACTGTATGTTCTCCCCTCCTATGTTCCAAAATGCAGGTGTGTTCTCTCCAAGTGTCAGAACAGAAGTTTTCAAATCTGGTTTCTGTGTGTTTCTCTGTCATGTTGAGATCTTTGTTTGTGTGTGTTTCTCTGTCATGTTGAGATCTTTGTTTGTGTGTGTTTCTCTGTCATGTTGAGATCTTTGTTTGTGTGTGTTTCTATGTTATGTTGAGATCTTTGTTTGTGTGTGTTTCTATGTCATGTTGAGATCTTTGTTTGTGTGTGTTTCTATGTCATGTTGAGATCTTTGTTTGTGTGTGTTTCTCTGTCATGTTGAGATCTTTGTTTGTGTGTGTTTCTATGTCATGTTGAGATCTTTGTTTCTGTGTTTTTCTGTCTTGTTGAGATCTTTGTTTCTGTGTTTTTCTGTCATGTTGAGATCTTTGTTTCTGTGTGTTTCTTTGTCATGTTGAGATCTTTGTTTCTGTGTGTTTCTATGTCATGTTGGCATCTTTGTTTTGTAATGACCTTCATGAACACACTGCTAATTTTTCACATTTTATTTTTTGTATATTAAATTCGTTCAGTTTTTGCTATTTTAAAAACAGTATAAAATACACAGTATTGCACATAGTAATCAATTGCACTTCTTTTAAGGTGTACGTACAGATGAACATATATTTATATGGTTTATGCTACAGTACAACTATTGGAGAATAATCCCGCCCTCCGTCCATAATACAAGAGAGAGTGGTGCTGGTAATGAAGTACTTATCAGCTAACAGGAAGCAGAGAGTGAGTGGTGCTGGTAATGAAGTACTTATCAGCTAACAGGAAGCAGAGAGAGAGTGGTGCTGGTAATGAAGTACTTATCAGCTAACAGGAAGCAGAGAGAGAGTGGTGCTGGTAATGAAGTACTTATCAGCTAACAGGAAGCAGAGAGAGAGTGGTGCTGGTAATGAAGTACTTATCAGCTAACAGGAAGCAAAGAGAGAGTGGTGCTGGTTATGAAGTACTTATCAGCTAACAGGAAGCAGAGAGAGAGTGGTGCTGGTAATGAAGTACTTATCACCTAACAGGAAGCAGAGAGAGAGTGGTGCTGGTAATGAAGTACTTATCAGCTAACAGGAAGCAAAGAGAGAGTGGTGCTGGTAATGAAGTACTTATCAGCTAACAGGAAGCAAAGAGAGAGTGGTGCTGGTTATGAAGTACTTATCAGCTAACAGGAAGCAGAGAGAGAGTGGTGCTGGTAATGAAGTACTTATCAGCTAACAGGAAGCAGAGAGAGAGTGGTGCTGGTAATGAAGTACTTATCAGCTAACAGGAAGCAGAGAGAGAGTGGTGCTGGTAATGAAGTACTTATCAGCTAACAGGAAGCAGAGAGAGTGGTGCTGGTAATGAAGTACTTATCAGCTAACAGGAAGCAGAGAGTGAGAGTGCATGGGGGCTGGCTGAGGAAGAATATAGAATATATACATCAGTATTATGTCAGCACTAATATCAGTAGTATATCAGTAATAATACCAGTAGTATATCAGTACTAATATATGTATTACTAATACCAGTAGTATATCAGTACTAATATATGTAGTACTAATACCAGTAGTATATCAGTACTAATATATGTAGTACTAATACCAGTAGTATGTCAGTAGTATTTCAGCACTAATTCCAGCAGTACTAATACCAGTATTGTACCAGTATGATACCAGTAGTACTACTACCAGTAGAATACCATCACTACCAGTAGTACTAATACCAATATTGTATCAGTAGTATACCACCCCTACCAGTAGTACTAATACCAGTATTGTACCAGTAGTATACCATCCCTACCAGTAGTACTAATACCAGTACTGTACCGGTAGTATATCAGCCCTACCAGCATCATACCAATAGTATACCATCCCTACCAGTAGTACTAATACCAGTAATATACCATCCCTACCAGTAGTACTAATACCAGTATTGAACCAGTAATATACCATCCCTACCAGTAGTACTAATACCAGTATTGCACCAGTAGTATATAACCAGTAGTACTAATACCAGTATTGTACCAGTAGTATACAACCAGGAGTATTAATAACAGTATTGTACCAGTAGTGTATACCCAGTAGTGTACCAATAATATATAACCGGTAGTACTAATACCAGTAGTGTACCAGTAGTACTAATACCAGTAGGATACCAGCAGTATATAACCAGTAGTACTAATACCAGTAGTGTACCAGTAGTATATAACCAGTAGTACTAATACCAGTAGTGTACCAGCAGTATATAACCAGTAGTACTAATACCAGTATTGTACCAGTAGTATATACCCAGTAGTACTAATACCAGCATTGTACCAGTAGTACTAATACCAGTATTGTACCAGTAGTATATAACCAGTAGTACTAATACCAGTATTGTAGTATATAACCAGTGGTACTAATACCAGTATTGTAGTATATAACCAGTAGTACTAATACCAGTATTGTAGTATATAACCAGTGGTACTAATACCAGTATTGTACCAGTAGTATATAACCAGTAGTACTAATACCAGTGTTGTACCAGTAGTATACATCCCTACACAGCAGTGTTATTGTGTGGTGTTGAGTTGTTTGGTAGCATTGAATGATCTGTTTGCCCCTTTAGTTGAATCAAACCACTTTGACACGTCTCCGTTGAACACTGTTCGTTTTTTGGCTTCATCCGGGACTCTGCAACTTAATAATGTCATTCCTATAAAATCACTTAATAATGTCGTTCCTGTAATGTATCTAGCCGCTGTAAAGCCCCGCTCTGTTTTAAGTTATTAGCCCTATTAGATGCTGTACAACATAATCAAAGAAATGTCAGACTGTACAATCTTCCAAAACAACGTACTTCTGTGCTGCGTGATACGAATGATTACTGTCCGTGGAGGTTGTTGATGATGAGGGTCTCATCGTGTTTTAAAAACACGGTTCCATTTTAAATGTCCTTTTTTGTTGTTGTTGAAAACGCTGTTTTTATTTTATATTTAAAAAAAAAGCTATAAAATATCATCAGTGAATCTGTTGGAAAGTTTAAGTAAAAAGCATGTAGTCAGTACTGCACCAAGGCTACAGACTGGCTGTATTCAGTACTGCACCAAGGCTACAGACTGGCTGTATTCAGTACTGCACCAAGGCTACAGACTGGCTGTATTCAGTACTGCACCAAGGCTACAGACTGGCTGTATTCAGTACTGCACCAAGGCTACATACTGGCTGTATTCAGTACTGCACCAAGGCTACAGACTGGCTGTATTCAGTACTGCACCAAGGCTACAGACTGGCTGTATTCAGTACTGTACCAAGGCTACAGACTGGCTGTATTCAGTACTGCACCAAGGCTACAGACTGGTTGTATTCAGTACTGTACCAAGGCTACAGACTGGCTGTATTCAGTACTGCACCAAGGCTACAGACTGGCTGTATTCAGTACTGCACCAAGGCTACAGACTGGTTGTATTCAGTACTGCCACCAAGGCTACAGACTGGTTGTATTCAGTACTGCGCCAAGGCTACAGACTGGCTGTATTCAGTACTGCGCCAAGGCTACAGACTGGCTGTATTCAGTACTGCGCCAAGGCTACAGACTGGTTGTATTCAGTACTGCGCCAAGGCTACAGACTGGTTGTATTCAGTACTGCACCAAGGCTACAGACTGGCTGCATTCAGTACTGCACCAAGGCTACAGACTGGTTGTATTCAGTACTGCACCAAGGCTACAGACTGGTTGTATTCAGTACTGCACCAAGGCTACAGACTGGCTGTATTCAGTACTGCACCAAGGCTACAGACTGGCTGTATTCAGTACTGCACCAAGGCTACAGACTGGCTGTATTCAGTACTGCGCCAAGGCTACAGACTGGCTGTATTCAGTACTGCACCAAGGCTACAGACTGGCTGTATTCAGTACTGCACCAAGGCTACAGACTGGCTGTATTCAGTACTGTACCAAGGCTACAGACTGGCTGTATTCAGTACTGCACCAAGGCTACAGACTGGCTGTATTCAGTACTGTACCAAGGCTACAGACTGGCTGTATTCAGTACTGTACCAAGGCTACAGACTGGCTGTATTCAGTACTGCACCAAGGCTACAGACTGGCTGTATTCAGTACTGCACCAAGGCTACAGACTGGCTGTATTCAGTACTGCACCAAGGCTACAGACTGGCTGTATTCAGTACTGCACCAAGGCTACAGACTGGCTGTATTCAGTACTGCACCAAGGCTACAGACTGGCTGTATTCAGTACTGTAGTTGTGCTGTATACCTCAATGGCTCCTTCAGGCCTCTTGGCTTTGCTTTTAGGAGGGCATTCTAACTTCCACTTAAGTCAAATGCTCCTTTACAGTCGTCTCCCATTTGTCCCTGTGTGACTAGGTCAACATTTACCTGGAAGTTAGGATTCACTCTTTAGTCTGACGTAGCATGATACTGGTGTTATACAATCATGGATTTGTATGTGTCTCTGTGTGTGTGTGTCGGTGTCTGTGTGTGTGCGCTGTGTAGGAGTTTAATGCTAGGTGAAGGAACTGACACACACATCCTGGGTTCTAAGAGAATGCATCAGAGGTTGTGTGTGTTAGTGCATGAGAGAGAGAGAGAGACACACACAGGGCACCCCCTTCTTTGTCTACAAGAAATGTGTGTGTCCTTTTGTTCCTCGACAAATAGAAGATCAGCAGTAGAACGTAGTGAATCCATTCAGGTTCATTGTGTTGTATATTCCCATTAGGACTGGACATTCCCTTTCACAGCAGGGTTTTGGGAACACAACAAAACCAACTGGGATATAACTTCATATATCCCCGTGTAGAAAAAAGAAAAGAACATTGAGATGCCTCCAAACTTTGCAAATGTTTATATAAAAAAAATAAGTTATTTTTTGTAATCATCGTTTCATTTCAAAAGTACATTTATGCAAAGAGACATGTAACTGCCAAAATAAAGGAAACGCCAACATTAAAGTGTCTTAATTGGGTGTTGGGCCACCAGCAGCCAGAACAGCTTCAATCCACCTTGGTAGAGATTCTACAAGGGTTTCCGAAACTCTCTGCCAGGGATGTGATGAGAAATTCCATCATTTGGTGTTTTGTTGACGGGGTTGGAAAAGCCATTCAGTGACAACACGTTCCCTGTGTGTGGGGGAGTTATTGTCATCTACTCCTATGAGGATAGAAACGCTTCCCCATTGGTTGATTGGCTCTGTGTGTTTACTGGCGTTTACCCTGCTCTCTAAGGGGCTGACTGGACCTAAACCATGCCAGGAGAATGACCCCCAAACCATAACAGAACCAGCAGAATCCTAATTTACTCAGTGTTTCCTTTATTCTGGCAGTTACGTGCACATCATGTACATCTCCTTCGAGACTCATCGTCCTGGGTCCGTTTCAGTTGTTCTGATCCGTGATGTCGTCTTCATTCTCTCCTTTGCTGTTCGAGGATCCTAATACATTATTCATGATGATTATTGTCAAAATAGTATTTTTTGGAGTCACTGTGGAGAAAAGTCTTCCTGAACATAGTTGTTAAGTACGTTGTGCTTTAGCCGATATGCTGATATGCCGTTGATGTAGTTGTCAGAGCACGGAGAAAGGAACGTCATGCTTGAGAACTGTCCACTTCCTCTCCATACCTCCAAGCAATGTCAAAGAGATACAATATACAACACATTAAAGACTCAGTCTGGAGGGAGATGGAGAGAGACGGTTGTTGCTGAACGAACCGATAAATCATGTCATTGAATACCAACTCCCATAGACTCCGTAGAGCTACACAATAAATAGATGTAAATGTGAGGGTAGAGGAAATCCTATTTCAGCTTGTCACCTTGTTCATCTCAAAATAAGTTGCCATGGTGTAATTTAATCCTCTGCTTCGGGAAATTAGATCGTTTTTGGGGGGGCGGAAAACAGTGACTAAATATTCAAATTCTCTGTGGGGGGGGGGGGGGGGGGGGGGGTCCATATTTCATGTTTTTCTTTTTACAGATCCTGCCGCTCTTTCCAAAACCAAAAAACCCAGTTCAATAATATCCATTATTGTCATTATTAGAAGGGCTCACCAGTTTCAGATAGATTGAGGTTACCGGGCCATGAAAAACCTTTCATTGGGATTCTGTTTTTTTGTTGTGATCCAAAAGATGAATAAATCGATAGATGGATAAATCAAAGGTATCCTGCTGAATCAGAGTTCGGGCCATTGTCTTCCGTAAATCCAATAGGTGACGTCACTCCGACGCTCGTCCCTCATCCCGCAGTGCAGACGGAGTCCTCAACTTGTTGCTCTGTCTGACCTAAGACGACGACGTTTGGGGTTTTGGATATTATTCCTGCTGTGTCTCAGAGGAACCAGAGTTTCCATCTGGCGTGCTTCTTGGAGTCGGCCTTGGCCTTGCGTTTAGGGGTGGAGGTGAAGGCCTCAGGGGGGTAAGGCAGAGAGAAGTGTGGGTCCTCTAAAGGACACAGCCTCTTCATCAGGGGATGCAGCTTGTCTTCCTGCTGTTTGAAGTCCAGCTCCACACTGTGACAGAGAGAGACGTTAGTTTAACACTGTGTTTAACACTGTGACAGAGAGGTTAGTTTAACACTGTGACAGAGAGAGACGTTAGTTTAACACTGTGTTTAACACTGTGACAGAGAGGTTAGTTTAACACTGTGACAGAGAGAGACGTTAGTTTAACACTGTGACAGAGAGAGACGTTAGTTTAACACTGTGACAGAGAGACGTTAGTTTGACACTGTGACAGAGAGACGTTAGTTTGACACTGTGACAGAGAGACGTTAGTTTGACACTGTGACAGAGAGAGACGTTAGTTTGACACTGACTGAGAGAGACGTGAGTTTGACACTGTGACAGAGAGAGAGACGTTAGTTTAACACTGACAGAGAGACGTTAGTTTAACACTGCGACAGAGAGAGACGTTAGTTTAACACTGCGACAGAGATACGTTAGTTTAACACTGTGACAGAGAGAGATGTTAGTTTAACACTGCGACAGAGAGAGACGTTAGTTTAACACTGCGACAGAGAGAGACGTTAGTTTAACACTGCGACAGAGAGATACGTTAGTTTAACACTGCGACAGAGAGAGACGTTAGTTTAACACTGCGACAGAGAGAGACGTTAGTTTAACACTGAGACAGAGAGAGACGTTAGTTTAACACTGTGACAGAGAGAGACGTTAGTTTAACACTGTGACAGAGAGAGACGTTAGTTTAACACTGTGACAGAGAGAGACGTTAGTTTAACACTGTGACAGAGAGAGACGTTAGTTTGACACTGTGACAGATACAGAGATACAATCACATTGGGCTCCACACTGCAATACACACAGAGAGAAAGAAACACAGATCTACAAGACACTGCAATACAGAGAGAGAGACAGTCAGATCTACACTGCAATACAGAGAGCGAGACAGTCAGATCTACACTGCAATACAGAGAGAGAGACAGTCAGATCTACACTGCAATAAAGAGTGAAACAGTCAGATCTACACTGTAACACAGAGAAACAGTCAGATCTGCACTGCAATACAGAGAGAGAGACAGTCAGATCTACACTGCAATACAGAGAGAGAGACAGTCAGATCTACACTGCAATAAAGAGTGAAACAGTCAGATCTACACTGTAACACAGAGAGACAGTCAGATCTACACTGCAATACAGAGAGAGAAACAGTCATATCTACACTGCAATACAGAGAGAGAGAAACACAGATCTACACTGCAATACAGTGAGATAAACAGTCAGATCTACACTGCAATACAGAGAGAGAGACAGTCAGATCTACACTGCAATACAGTGAGATAAACAGTCAGATCTACACTGCAATACAGAGAGAGACATTCAGATCTACACTGCAATACAGAGAGAGAGACAGTCAGATCTACACTGCAATACAGAGAGAGACATTCAGATCTACACTGCAATAGAGAGAAAAACAGCCATGAATATATTCTGATCTACACTGCAACACACACCACCATACAGTAGGTTTGGATACTTCCATTTCAGCAATACATCAAAACACCAGAAAGTCACTTCAACAAACTACAGTAGACACTTCAGCCTGCGTACTGGAACGTGAGCAGCATACACCCATTCACTTCAGATGGAAACGCTGCAGCGACCTTGCTCACTCAGCACACTGAGTCATGTTTTCTCATAATGTATTCTCTCTGAGGGGGCTGTTTAAAAACACTCCTGAAAGAGTCATGTCGGGGGGGGGGGGGGTCTGGCTTTATCTGGTTTAGAACAAGGAGTCATGTCGGGGGGGGGGGGGTCTGGCTTTATCTGGTTTAGAACAAGGAGTCATGTCGGGGGGGGGGTCTGGCTTTATCTGGTTTAGAACAAGGAGTCACGGTAGTGAAATCTCCCTCTAGCCAATTACTGATGAAGTGTGTCACAAATGGCATCCTGTTCCACCCTACGGGCCCTGGTGAAAGTAGTGCACTACATAGGGAATAGAACCCATAGGTCCCTGGTGAAAGTAGTGCACTACATAGGGAATAGAACCCATAGGTCCCTGGTGAAAAGTAGTGCACTACATAGGGAATAGAACCCATAGAGCCCTGGTGAAAAGTTGTGCACTATCATAGGGAATAGGGTGCCATTTGGTACATATACATGCTAGTGTCCATTCTGTCACCTTTTCTGTTTTCTCTTCTCTAGAAAACGTCCTAAAACGTTAGCATTAGGGCCACATCTCAGTAGAACGTTAGCATTAGGGCCACATCTCAGTAGAACGTTAGCATTAGGGCCACATCTCAGTAGAACGTTAGTATTAGGGCCACATCTCAGTAGAACGTTAGTATTAGGGCCACATCTCAGTAGAACGTTAGTATTAGGGCCACATCTCAGTAGAAGGTTAGCATTAGGGCCACATCTCAAAGAGACATTAGCATTAGGGCCACATCTCAATGAAACGTTAGCATTAGGGCCACATCTCAGTAGAACGTTAGCATTAGGGCCACATCTCAATAGAATGTTAGCATTAGGGCCACATCTCACTGAAACATTAGCATTAGAACCACATCTCAATGAAACATTAGGGCCACATCTCAATGAAACGTTAGCATTAGGTCCACATCTCAGTAGAAAGTTAGTATTAGGGCCACATCTCAGTATAAAGTTAGTATTAGGGCCACATCTCAGTAGAAAGTTAGCATTAGGGCCACATCTCAGTAGAAAGTTAGCATTAGGGCCACATCTCAGTAGAAAGTTAGCATTAGGGCCACATCTCAGTAGAAAGTTAGTATTAGGGCCACATCTCAGTAGAACGTTAGCATTAGGGCCACATCTCAGTAGAACGTTAGCATTAGGGCCACATCTCAGTAGAACGTTAACATTAGGGCCACATCTCAGTAGAACGTTAGCTTTAGGGACCATGTCCCCTAATTGTCCTCAGGCAACGTCCTGATGTCCTAAGTGGCAGAAATATACAGCATTTAGCATTTGGCACGGACCGAACGGAACACACAAGTGTTTCTGACGCTCAAGTGAGGTGTTTGGCGGCATGGCTGTTATTGGACCCTCAGCACTTCTGTGTCATTAGTTGACTCAGGCCTTTATAAGGAGGAGGCGTTGTACAGAGCAGCACTGCTATTAGTGAATTAATCATTCTGTATAGAGCCTTGTAATTATGCTGTAATTTACACAGCCCTAGTTGTGTCTGTCTGTCTCTGTCTGTGTGTCTGTGTGCATGTGTGTGCTCGCGGCCGAGGGAGATTGAAGCCTGAAGAGGGAAAACATCTCAGATATTCTAGATGATGAGGGATGAGGACACTTCATTACTCTATTGGCCTCAGTGCACAACACTACTGTTACACTGCAGACCTGTGAGTTACTGTACAGTGCACTACACTACTGTTACACTGCAGGCCTGTGAGTTACTGTACAGTGCACTGCACTACTGTTACACTGCAGAGTTACTGTACAGTGCTCTACACTACTGGTACACTGCAGACCTGTGAGTTACTGTACAGTGCACTATACTACTGTTACACTGCATACCTGTGAGTTACTGTACAGTGCACTGCAGACCTGTGTGTACTACTGTTACACTGCATACCTGTGAGTTACTGTACAGTGCACTATACTACTGTTACAATGCAGACCTGTGAGTTACTGTACAGTGTACTGTAGACCTGTGAGTTACTGTACAGTGCACTACACTACTGCTACACTGCAGACCTGTGAGTTACTGTACAGTGTACTGTAGACCTGTGATTTACTGTACAGTGCACTGCATACCTGTGAGTTACTGTACAGTGCTCTGCACTACTGCTACACTACATACCTGTGCGGTACTGTACAGAGCACTGCAGACCTGTGAGTTACTGTACAGTGCACTACACTACTGTTACACTACATACATGTGAGTTACTGTACAGTGCACTGCAGACATGTGAGTTACTGTACAGTGCACTATACTACTGTTACACTGCATACCTGTGAGTTACTGTACAGTGTACTGTAGACCTGTGAGTTACTGTACAGTGTACTGTAGACCTGTGAGTTACTGTACAGTGTACTGTAGACCTGTGAGTTACTGTACAGTGTACTGCAGACCTGTGAGTTACTGTACAGTGCTCTGCATTACTGCTACACTACAGACCTGTGAGGTACTGTACAGTGCACTGTAGACCTGTGAGTTACTGTACAGTGTACTGTAGACCTGTGAGTTACTGATAAGTGTACTGTAGACCTGTGAGCTACTGTACAGTGCACTGTAGATCTGTGAGTTACTGTACAGTGTACTGCAGACCTGTGAGTTACTGTACAGTGCTCTGCACTACTGCTACACTACAGACATGTGAGGTACTGTACAGTGCACTGTAGACCTGTGAGTTACTGTACAGTGTACTGTAGACCTGTGAGTTACTGTACAGTGTACTGTAGACCTGTGAGTTACTGTACAGTGCACTGTAGATCTGTGAGTTACTGTACAGTGCTCTGCACTACTGCTACACTACAGACCTGTGAGTTACTGTACAGTGCACTGTAGACCTGTGAGTTACTGTACAGTGCACTGTAGACCTGTGAGTTACTGTACAGTGCACTGCAGACCTGTGAGTTACTGTATAGTGCATTCAGAAAGTATTCAGACCCTCTCCCCTTTTTCCACATGTTGTTACGTTACAGCCTTGTTCTAAAATGTATTGAGTTAAACATTTTCCTCATGAATCTACACACAATACCTCATGATGACATCACAATACCCCAGGATGACATCACAATACCTCATGATGACAAAGCCAAACCAGGTTTTCCAGACTCTTCCAAACCAGACTCTTCTTATTTACGTAAAGATACCTTTAAGCATTCAGACTCTTCGCTATGAGACTTGAAACTGAGCTCAGGTGCATCCTGTTTCCATTGATCATACTTGAGATGTTTCTACAACTTGATTAGAGTCCATCTGTGGTAAATTCATTTGATTGGACATGATTTAGAAAGGCACACACCTGTCTATATAAGGTCCCACCGTTGTCAGAGCATTAACCAAGATATGAGGTTGAAGGAATTGTCCGTAGAGCTCCGAGACAGGATTGTGTCGAGGCACAGATCTGTGGAAGGGTACCTAAACATGTCTGCAGCATTGAAGGTCCACGAGAACACAGTGGCCTCCATCATTCTTAAATAGAAGAAGATCGGAACCACCAAGACTCTTCCTAGCGCTGGTCGCCCAGCCAAACTGAGCAATCTTAACCCAGTGGTCTGTGGAGATGGGAGAACCTTCCATAAGGACAACCATCTCTGCAGCACTCCACCAATCAGGCCTTTTTAAGGTAGAGTGGCCAGACAGAAGCCACTCCTCATTGAAAGACACATGACAATAGTGATCAGCTATCTCTAAACGTGTAGAAGACTGCTTTATGGCCCCGTTGTCTCAGAGAAACAGAGATCTATTCTGATTTATCCCAACACCTCCGGACAACCTATTGTATCTCTCACTTCTATCACTTTCCTGGTTGTCCTTTTTAGTATATTTTATATGCTTATTCCCCCCCCCCCCCCCCCCCCCCCCGTGTCCCAACAGCCCAGCTGAGGTCCATGACACCTTCCTGTCTGAGAGGTTAAAGGTGACATGACCTTACAACCACCCTGAGGTGGCTGTTACTGCAGCCTCTGCATTAAAGCTGTCATCATCTTTAATACATAGATCCTGTATGTCGCCCGTTCCATTATAATGGTCTCCGTTGATGTTTCAGTGCTGATGGTGGTGCACTCTTAGTGTTTGTCTACGCTGAAGACTCTAAGACAATCTATTACTGAGTCTTTAAATCCTTAAACATACACACACACAGGTCTGTTCACCAGTAAATATTTAAACAGTATACATAGTCCCCAGCTCTCTCCCGAGTCCCCCCAGCTCTCTCCCGAGTCCCCCCAGCTCTCTTCCGAGTCCCCCCAGCTCTCTCCCGAGTCCCCCAGCTCTCTCCCGAGTCCCCCCAGCTCTCTCCCGAGTCCCCCCAGCTCTCTCCCGAGTCCCCCCAGCTCTCCCCCGAGTCCCCCCAGCTCTCTCCCCGAGTCCCCCCAGCTCTCTCCCGAGTCCCCCCAGCTCTCTCCCGAGTCCCCCCAGCTCTCTCCCGAGTCCCCCCAGCTCTCTCCCGAGTCCCCCAGCTCTCTCCCGAGTCCCCCCAGCTCTCTCCCGAGTCCCCCCAGCTCTCTCCCGAGTCCCCCCAGCTCTCTCCCGAGTCCCCCCAGCTCTCTCCCGAGTCCCCCCAGCTCTCTCCCGAGTCCCCCAGCTCTCTCCCGAGTCCCCCCAGCTCTCTCCCGAGTCCCCCCCAGCTCTCTCCCGAGTCCTCCCAGCTCTCTCCCGAGTCCCCCCAGCTCTCTCCCGAGTCCTCCCAGCTCTCTCCCGAGTCCCCCCAGCTCTCTCCCGAGTCCCCCAGCTCTCTCCCGAGTCCCCCCAGCTCTCTCCCGAGTCCTCCCAGCTCTCTCCCGAGTCCTCCCAGCTCTCTCCCGAGTCCTCCCAGCCTCTCTCCCGAGTCCTCCCAGCTCTCTCCCGAGTCCTCCCAGCTCTCTCCCGAGTCCTCCCAGCTCTCTCCCGAGTCCTCCCAGCTCTCTCCCGAGTCCTCCCAGCTCTCTCCCGAGTCCTCCCAGCTCTCTCTCTTCTGCTACAGTATCAGTGTTTAGTTGTTTCCCTGACACACACACGCACACAGACACAGACACGCACACTCTCACTCCCACACACACTGTTATCATTATCAGCCTTATGCCTTGCCAGTCCATCAGAATAAAAAATCAGCACAAAAGAAGTGAAGAGACTCATCCTTTTTAGGGGAATTGAGAGCTGGGAAACATACGGTCTCTCCACCCCCGTAAAACCAATTTCAGGCTCAGACTCATTAGCAAAGGGACACAGTGAAAAGATAATCATCTCTTTGAAAAATATTCTAAAGGACTTGAATGAAAGATTCATTATTCTCTCTCTCTGTTCTCTCCATTCTGCCCAGGGAGCACAGGCACGCAGTTAGCCTCCCCCCTCTCTCTCTCTCTCTCTCTCTCTCTCTCTCTCTCTCTCTCTCTCTCTCTCCCCCCCTCCCTCCCTCTCTCTCTGTTCTCTCCATTCTGCCCAGGGAGCACAGGCACGCAGTTAGCCTCCC
>NW_022261981.1:9137536-9139237 GCF_002021735.2 Oncorhynchus kisutch | reverse complement strand
CTCTCTCTCTCCTTCTCTCCCCCTCCCTCCCTCTCCCTCTCTCTCTCTCCCCCTCTCCCTCTCTCTCTTCCTCCCCTGTAAAGAAGTATGTTCTGTGTGCTATAATAATCATTTCTAATGTTTCATCTGGAATGTCATGTCACGCTGGGCGGCTGTGGTCTGTCTCCCTTTACTGGCAGATAACGGGCCTGGCAGATAACGGGCCTGGCAGATAGTTGGTACAGTTCCTACAGAGCTAGAAATTAAAGAGGTTAAGGGATGACACACTGATTAATGGCAGGGCTTTATTCTGAAGTAACAGGGCTTCTGTCTCAAGTAACAGGGCTTCTGTCTGTAGTAACGGGGCTTCTGTCTGTAGTAACAGGGCTTCTGTCTGAAGTAACTAGTCTGTTCTCCCAACCAGAACATATATTTGTTCCCCTGATCGTCACATCAGAGCTGATATCAACGCAGAGTGAAAACACATGAGATTACAGGGTTTCCGGGAGACCAAGATACACTGGTTTAAAACAGCTGGTCTTAAAATACATGAAATGATTTTCAAATCCTCTTTCATGCCATCCTCGGTCTTTGTATGCCATTTTAACATTCTCTCTCTCAATCCCTCTCCCTCAGTCTCTATCACTCTCTTTTTCCCTCTTTCGCTTTCTCGCTCTCGCTCTCTCTCTCAATCTCTCTCGCGCTCCCTCAATCGCTCTCGCGCTCCCTCAATCGCTCTCGCGCTCCCTCAATCGCTCTCGCGCTCCCTCAATCGCTCTCGCGCTCCCTCAATCGCTCTCGCGCTCCTTCAATCGCTCTCGCGCTCCCTCAATCGCTCTCGCGCTCCCTCAATCGCTCTCGCGCTCCCTCAATCGCTCTCGCGCTCCCTCAATCGCTCTCGCGCTCCCTCAATCGCTCTCGCGCTCCCTCAATCGCTCTCGCGCTCCCTCAATCGCTCTCGCGCTCCCTTAATCGCTCTCGCGCTCCCTCAATCGCTCTCGCGCTCCCTTAATCGCTCTCTCTCTCCCTCTCTCTCCCTCTCTCTCTCTCTCTCTCCCTCTCTCTCTCTCTCCCTCTCTCTCCCTCTCTCTCGCTCTCTCTCAATCTCTCTCCCTCTCTCTCGCTCTCTCTCAATCTCTCTCCCTCTCTCTCGCTCAATCTCTCTCAATCTCTCCCTCTCTCTCTCAATCTCTCCCTCTCTCTCTCAATCTCTCCCTCTCTCCCTCTCTCTCTCCCTCTCTCCCTCTCTCTCTCAATCTCTCCCTCTCTCCCTCTCTCTCTCTCTCTCTCCCTCTCTCCCTCTCTCTCTCTCTCTCTCTCTCTGGGATCTGGCAGAATCTGGATCTATGGATGAAACTAAAGGCATGTCATTAGATGACGCATAAAAGCCATTCACTGCAACAGCAACATGAAGTGTGTTCTATTACATGGTCCCTATACACTGAGTGGACAAAATATTAGGAACACCTTCCTAATATTGAGTTGCACCCCCTTTTTCCCTCAGGGAATGGACTCTACAAGGTGTCTAAAGCGTTCCACAGGGACGCTGACCCATGTTGACTCCAACGCTTCCCCTCAAGTTGGCTGGATGTCTTTTGGGTGGTGGACCATTCTTGATACACACGGGATACTGTTGAGTGTGGAAAACCCAGCAGCGTTGCAGTTCTTGACTACCTCGTTCAGGCACTTGAATATTTTGTCTTGCCCATTCACCCTCTGAAT
>NW_022261981.1:9102536-9130036 GCF_002021735.2 Oncorhynchus kisutch | reverse complement strand
GTCTGTGACTACAGTATGTATCTACTCCTTAACTTCCTGATTCTGTCTGTGACTACAGTATGTATCTACTCCTTCACGTCCTGAATCTGTCTTTGACTACAGTATGTATCTACTCCTTCCTCATTCTGTCTGTGACTACAGTATGTATCTGCTCCTTAACCTCTTGTTTCTGTCTGTGACTACAGTATGTATCTACTCATTAACCTCCTGATTCTGTCTGTGACTACAGTATGTATCTGCTCCTTAACCTCCTGTTTCTGTCTGTGACTACAGTATGTATCTGCTCCTTCCTGATTATGTCTGTGACTACAGTATGTATCTGCTCCTTAACCGCCTGTTTCTGCATGTGACTACAGTATGTATCTACTCATTAACTTCCTGATTCTGTCTGTGACTACAGTATGTATCTGCTCCTTCCTGATTCTGTCTGTGACTACAGTATGCATCTGCTCCTTCCTGATTCTGTCTGTGACTACAGTATGTATCTACTCCTTCCTGATTCTGTCTGTGACTACAGTATGTATCTACTCCTTCCTGATTCTGTCTGTGACTACAGTATGTATCTGCTCCTTCCTGATTCTGACTGTGACTACATTATGTATCTACTCCTTAACTTCCTGATTATGTCTGTGACTACAGTATGCATCTGCTCCTTCCTGATTCTGTCTGTGACTACAGTATGTATCTACTCCTTCCTGATTATGTCTGTGACTACAGTATGTATCTACTCCTTCCTGATTCTGTCTGTGACTACAGTATGTATCTACTCCTTCACTTCCTGAATCTGTCTTTGACTACAGTATGTATCTACTCCTTCCTCATTCTGTCTGTGACTACAGTATGTATCTACTCCTTAACTTCCTGATTCTGTCTGTGACTACAGTATGTATCTACTCCTTAACTTCCTGAATCTGTCTGTGACTACATTATGTATCTACTCCTTCCTGATTCTGTCTGTGACTACAGTATGTATCTACTCCTTCCTGATTCTGTCTGTGACTACAGTATGTATCTACTCCTTCCTGATTCTGTCTGTGACTACAGTATGTATCTACTCCTTAACTTCCTGATTCTGTCTGTGACTACAGTATGTATCTACTCCTTCACGTCCTGAATCTGTCTTTGACTACAGTATGTATCTACTCCTTCCTCATTCTGTCTGTGACTACAGTATGTATCTGCTCCTTAACCTCTTGTTTCTGTCTGTGACTACAGTATGTATCTACTCATTAACCTCCTGATTCTGTCTGTGACTACAGTATGTATCTGCTCCTTAACCTCCTGTTTCTGTCTGTGACTACAGTATGTATCTGCTCCTTCCTGATTATGTCTGTGACTACAGTATGTATCTGCTCCTTAACCGCCTGTTTCTGCATGTGACTACAGTATGTATCTACTCATTAACTTCCTGATTCTGTCTGTGACTACAGTATGTATCTGCTCCTTCCTGATTATGTCTGTGACTACAGTATGTATCTACTCCTTAACTTACTGATTCTGTCTGTGACTACAGTATGTATCTACTCCTTCCTGATTCTGTCTGTGACTACATTATGTATCTACTCCTTAACTTCCTCAACCTGTCTGTGACTACATTATGTATCTACTCCTTAACTTCCTCATTCTGTCTGTGACTACATTATGTATCTACTCCTTAACTTCCTCATTCTGTCTGTGACTACATTATGTATCTACTCCTTAACTTCCTCATTCTGTCTGTGACTACATTATGTATCTACTCCTTAACTTCCTCATTCTGTCTGTGACTACATTATGTATCTACTCCTTAACTTCCTCATTCTGTCTGTGACTACATTATGTATCTACTCCTTAACCTCCTGATTATGTCTGTGACTACAGTATGTATCTACTCCTTAACCTCCTGATTCTGTCTGTGACTACAGTATGTATCTACTCATTAACCTCCTGATTCTGTCTGTGACTACAGTATGTATCTACTCATTAACCTCCTGATTCTGTCTGTGACTACAGTATGTATCTGCTCCTTAACCTCCTGTTTCTGTCTGTGACTACAGTATGTATCTACTCATTAACTTCCTGATTCTGTCTGTGACTACAGTATGTATCTGCTCCTTCCTGATTATGTCTGTGACTACAGTATGTATCTACTCCTTAACTTACTGATTCTGTCTGTGACTACAGTATGTATCTACTCCTTCCTGATTCTGTCTGTGACTACAGTATGTATCTACTCCTTAACCTCCTGATTATGTCTGTGACCACAATATGTATCTACTCCTTAACTTCCTCATTCTGTCTGTGACTACATTATGTATCTACTCCTTAACTTCCTCATTCTGTCTGTGACTACATTATGTATCTACTCCTTAACTTCCTCATTCTGTCTGTGACTACATTATGTATCTACTCCTTAACTTCCTCATTCTGTCTGTGACTACATTATGTATCTACTCCTTAACTTCCTCATTCTGTCTGTGACTACATTATGTATCTACTCCTTAACTTCCTCATTCTGTCTGTGACTACATTATGTATCTACTCCTTAACTTCCTCATTCTGTCTGTGACTACATTATGTATCTACTCCTTAACCTCCTGATTATGTCTGTGACTACAGTATGTATCTACTCCTTAACTTACTGATTCTGTCTGTGACTACAGTATGTATCTGCTCATTAACTTCCTGATTCTGTCTGTGACTACAGTATGTATCTACTCCTTAACTTACTGATTCTGTCTGTGACTACAGTATGTATCTGCTCATTAACTTCCTGATTCTGTCTGTGACTACAGTATGTATCTACTCCTTCCTGATTCTGTCTGTGACTACAGTATGTATCTGCTCCTTCCTGATTCTGACTGTGACTACATTATGTATCTACTCCTTAACTTCCTGATTCTGTCTGTGACTACAGTATGTATCTACTCCTTCCTGATTATGTCTGTGACTACAGTATGTATCTACTCCTTCCTGATTATGTCTGTGACTACAGTATGTATCTACTCGTTAACTTCCTGATTCTGTCTGTGACTACAGTATGCATCTGCTCCTTCCTGATTCTGTCTGTGACTACAGTATGTATCTACTCCTTCCTGATTATGTCTGTGACTACAGTATGTATCTACTCCTTCCTGATTCTGTCTGTGACTACAGTATGTATCTACTCCTTCACTTCCTGAATATGTCTTTGACTACAGTATGTATCTACTCCTTAACCTCCTGATTATGTCTGTGACTACAGTATGTATCTACTCCTTAACTTCCTCATTCTGTCTGTGACTACATTATGTATCTACTCCTTAACTTCCTCATTCTGTCTGTGACTACATTATGTATCTACTCCTCAACTTCCTCATTCTGTCTGTGACTACATTATGTATCTACTCCTTAACTTCCTCATTCTGTCTGTGACTACATTATGTATCTACTCCTTAACTTCCTCATTCTGTCTGTGACTACATTATGTATCTACTCCTTAACTTCCTCATTCTGTCTGTGACTACATTATGTATCTACTCCTTAACCTCCTGATTATGTCTGTGACTACATTATGTATCTACTCCTTAACTTACTGATTCTGTCTGTGACTACAGTATGTATCTGCTCATTAACTTCCTGATTCTGTCTGTGACTACAGTATGTATCTAATCCTTAACTTACTGATTCTGTCTGTGACTACAGTATGTATCTGCTCATTAACTTCCTGATTCTGTCTGTGACTACAGTATGTATCTACTCCTTCCTGATTCTGTCTGTGACTACAGTATGTATCTGCTCCTTCCTGATTCTGACTGTGACTACATTATGTATCTACTCCTTAACTTCCTGATTATGTCTGTGACTACAGTATGCATCTGCTCCTTCCTGATTCTGTCTGTGACTACAGTATGTATCTACTCCTTCACTTCCTGAATCTGTCTTTGACTACAGTATGTATCTACTCCTTCCTCATTCTGTCTGTGACTACAGTATGTATCTACTCCTTAACTTCCTGATTCTGTCTGTGACTACAGTATGTATCTACTCCTTAACTTCCTGAATCTGTCTGTGACTACATTATGTATCTACTCCTTCCTGATTCTGTCTGTGACTACAGTATGTATCTACTCCTTCCTGATTCTGTCTGTGACTACAGTATGTATCTACTCCTTAACTTCCTGATTCTGTCTGTGACTACAGTATGTATCTACTCCTTAACTTCCTGATTCTGTCTGTGACTACAGTATGTATCTACTCCTTAACTTCCTGATTCTGTCTGTGACTACAGTATGTATCTACTCCTTCCTGATTCTGTCTGTGAGTACAGTATGTATCTACTCATTAACTTCCTCATTATGTCTGTGAGTACAGTATGTATCTACTCATTAACTTCCTCATTATGTCTGTGAGTACAGTATGTATCTACTCATTAACTTCCTCATTATGTGATGTATCTCTGTTTTTTATTTTTTATTTTTTTATTTCACCTTTATTTAACCAGGAAGGCTAGTTGAGAACAAGTTCTCATTTACAACTGCGACCTGGCCAAGATAAAGCAACGCGACACAAACAACAACACGGAGTTACACAAACGTACAGTCAATAATACAGTAGAAAAATCTATATACAGTGTGTGCAAATGTAGAAGAGCAGGGAGGTAGGCAATACATAGGCCATAGAGGTGGAATAATTACATGTTAGCATTAACACTGGAGTGTGCAGATGATGATGTGCAAGTAGAGATACTGGGGTGCAAAAGAACAAGAGGGTAAGTAATACTATGGGGATGAGGTAGCTGGGGGAGCTATTTACAGATGGGCTGTGTACAGGTACGGTGATCGGTAAGCTACTTAAAGTTAGAGGGGGAGATAAGTCTCCAGCTTCAGTGATTTTTGCAATTCATTCTGTCATTGGCAGCAGAGAACTGGAAGGAAAGGCGGCTAAATGGGGAGTTGGCTTTGGGGGTGACCAGTGAAATATACCTGCTGCAGCGTGTGCTACGGGTGGGTGTTGCTATGGTGACCAGTGAAATATGCCTGCTGGAGCGTGTGCTACGGGTGGGTGTTGCTATGGTGACCAGTGAAATATACCTGCTGCAGCACGTGCTACGGGTGGGTGTTGCTATGGTGACCAGAGAGGGCTTTACCTAGCAGAGACTTGTAGATAACCTGTAGCCAGTGGGTTTGGCGACGAGTATGAAGCAAGGGCCAACCAACGAGAGTGTACAGGTCGCAGTGATGGGTAATACTGTATATGGGGCTTTGGTGACAAAACAGATGGCACTGTGATAGACTGCATCCAGTTTGCTGAGTAGAGTGTTGGAGGCTATTTTATAGATGACATCACCGAAGTCGAGGATCGGTAGGATAGTCAGTTTTACGAGGGTATATTTGGCAGCATGAGTGAATGAGGCTTTGTTGCGAAATAGTATGCCAATTCGAGATTTAACTTTGGATTGGAGATGTTTGATATGAGTCTGGAAGGAGTGTTTTTACAGTTTAACCATACACCCAGGTACTTATAGATGTCCACATATTCTAAGTCAGAACCATCCAGAGTGGTGATGCTGGACGGGCGTGCGGGTGCAGGCAGTGATCGGTTGAAGAGCATGCCTTTAGTTTTACTAGCGTTTAAGGGCAGTTGGAGGCCACGGAAGGAGAGTTGTATGGCATTGAAGCTCGTCTGGATATTTGTTAACACAGTGTCCAAAGAATGGCCAGAAGTATACAGAATGGTGTCGTCTGCGTAGAGGTGGATCAGAGAATCACCAGCAGCAAGAGTGACATCATTGATATATACAGAGAAAAGAGTTGGCCCGAGAATTGAACCCTGTGGCACCCCCATAGAGACTACCAGAGGTCCAGACAACAGGCCCTCCGATTTGACACACTGAACTCTATCAGAGAAGTAGTTGGTGAACCAGGCGAGGCAGTCATTAGAGACACCAAGGCTGTTGAGTCTGCCGATTTAAGAATGTGGTGATTGACAGTTGAATGCCTCGGCCAGATCGATGAATACGGCTGCACAGTATTGTCTCTTATCGATGGCGGTTATGATATCGTTTAGGACCTTGAGTGTGGCTGAGGTGCACCCATGACCAGCTCTGAAACCAGATTACATAGCGGAGAAGGTACGGTAGGATTCAAAATAGTCAGTTATCTGCTTAACTTGGCTTTCAAAGATTTTAGAAAGGCAGGGTAGGATGGATGTAGGTTTATAACATTTTGGGTCTAGAGTGTCACAGCCTTTGAAGAGGGGGATGACCACGGCAGCTTTCCAATCTTTGGGGATCTCAGACGATACGAAAGAGAGGTTGAACAGGCTAGTAATAGTGGTTGCAACCATTTTTGCTGATAATTTTAGAAAGAGAGGGTCCAGATTGTCTAGCCCGGCTGGTTTGTAGGGGTCAGGATTTTGCAGCTCTTTCAGAACATCAGCTGTCTTGATTTGGGTGAAGGAGAAATGATGGAGGCTTGGGCAAGTTGCTGCAGGGGGTGCATAGCTGTTGGCCGGGGTTAGCCAGGTGGAAAGCATGTCCAGCTGTCAAAAAATGCTTATTGAAATGATCGATTATCGTAGATTTATCAGTGGTGACAATGTTTCCTAGCCTCAGAGCAGTGGGCAGCTGGGAGGAGGTGCTCTTATTCTCCATGGACTTTACAGTGTCCCAAAACATTTTGGAATTAGTGCTACAGGATGCAAGTTTCTGTTTGAAAAAACTAGCCTTAGCTTTCCTAACTGACTGTGTATATTGGTTCCTGACTTCCCTGAAAAGTTGCATATCACGGGGGCTATTCGATTCTAATGTGACTATGATGAGGTGTGGGCATTACCCAGACATACAGAAACACTCACATTACCCAGACAGACGGTGGAAGGATATTGATATTCCATGATGTACTGTTTGTTCCATCTCATCCACAGCACAACTCCTATATATCCCAGGGAAATGGTTTTCATGGAGATCTATTTTAATTAGATTGTGTTTTAATCCCTTATCCGTGTCAGTGGGGGACTGCTAGGTTTCATTGTCAATGTTCCCATCCTCTGAATGCACTATGACTGGCCCAAATGGGTTCGATATGGTTCTGGTCTAAAGTAGTGTACCCGCACTGGTCCAAATGGGACCCAATATGGCTCTGGTCTAAAGTAGTGAACCCTGACTAGTCCAAATGGGACCGAATATGGTTCTGGTCTAAAGTAGGGAACCCTGACTGGCCCAAATGGGTCCTATATGGTTCTGGTCTAAAGTAGTGTACCCGCACTGGCCCAAATGGGACCTATATGGTTCTGGTCTAAAGTAGTGTACCCGCACTGGCCCAAATGGGTCCTATATGGTTCTGGGGTCAATGCCTTCTCTCTTCCAGATGAGCCCTGTGTAGTGGGGTCAATGCCTTCTCTCTTCCAGATGAGCCCTGTGTAGTGGGGTCAATGCCTTCTCTCTTCCAGATGAGCCCTGTGTCTCTACAGTAGACACTAGACTAGAGGAGCTGGTATGATACTATACTGTGTGTTGTGGTCTCTACAGTAGACACTAGGCTAGAGGAGCTGGTGTGTTGTGGTCTCTACAGTAGACACTAGACTAGACGAGCTGGTATGATACTATACTGTGTGTTGTGGTCTCTACAGTAGACACTAGACTAGAGGGGCTGGTATGATACTATACTGTGTGTTGTGGTCTCTACAGTAGACACTAGGCTAGAGGGGCTGGTATGATACTATACTGTGTGTTGTGGTCTCTACAGTAGACACTAGGCTAGAGGAGCTGGTATGCTACTATACTGTGTGTTGTCGTCTCTACAGTAGACACTAGACTAGAGGGGCTGGTATGATACTATACTGTGTTGTGGTCTCTACAGTAGACACTAGACTAGAGGAGCTGGTATGATACTATACTGTGTGTTGTGGTCTCTACAGTAGACACTAGGCTAGCTAACCTAGATTCAGCCTAGCTAACCTAGATTCAGCCTAGCTAACCTACCAAGTCTCTCTCTCTCCCAGGGGCTGGCAGGAGGTCACATGGCTTCAGCAGAAGGGGCCAACTAATTTATGACTAATGTCGTGCCTAAATCACAGCCCTGTCCCCAGGCTTCTCCTCTCACCCCAGCCCTTGTCCTTGCTCTCTCCTTGACCCAACCCTCTGCTCTACTCTCCTCTCTGTATTGTCCCCAAGATATATAAATGACTGTCCTCACTGCCCCCTCCCCCCCTCTCTTAATAAAACCATGACTGGGCAGTTTCCTCTGTTCTCCTATCACGCTATAATCAGGATGTAGAGTCTCTGTTTAACCCCTGATGTCACCCTCCAGTCCTGTCATTTAGCCCTCTCTTAATAAAACCATGACTGGGCAGTTTCCTCTGTTCTCCTATCAGGTTATAATCAGGATGTAGAGTCTCTGTTTAACTCCTGATGTCACCCTCCAATTCCTGTCATTTATTCTGGTCTTACGGTTAAACAGTCCACATTACAGTTGACTGCGATACCTTTCTCAGCCACACATCAACGTGAATAGAATGTAGTCCTCCCTCAACCTCTTTATATCTGACCAGAGTCTGATCCACTAGATGGAGAGGGTGTAGTCTGATTTAAAGGTTACATCTGTGTGGGGACAGTCACTGTGTGGGGACAGTCACCGGTCTGTGTGGGGACAGTCACCCTTCCCTATCTCCTCATGAGTCGTTCAGTGCCTGTCCTGTAGACCCCCGGGATGCTGGGTAAACAACAGACTACCAACAGACCCCGGGGATGCTGGGTAAACAACAGACTACCAACAGACCCCCGGGGATGCTGGGTAAACAACAGACTACCAACAGACCTGTAGACCCCCGGGGATGCAGGGTAAACAACAGACTACTACCAGACCCCGGGGATGCTGGGTAAACAACAGACTACCAACAGACCCCGGGGATGCTGGGTAAACAACAGACTACCAACAGACCCCGGGGATGCAGGGTAAACAACAGACTACCAACAGACCCCGGGGATGCTGGGTAAACAACAGACTACCAACAGACCTGTAGACCCCTGGGGATGCTGGGTAAACAACAGACTACCAACAGACCTGTAGACCCCCGGGGATGCTGGGTAAACAACAGACTACCAACAGACCTGTAGACCCCCGGGGATGCTGGGTAAACAACAGACTACCAACAGACCTGTCAACCCCTGGGGATGCTGGGTAAACAACAGACTACCAACAGACCTGTCAACCCCTGGGGATGCAGGGTAAACAACAGACTACCAACAGACCTGTCGACCCCTGGGGATGCTGGGGAAACAACAGACTACCAACAGACCTGTCAACCCCTGGGGATGCTGGGGAAACAACAGACTACCAACAGACCTGTCAACCCCTGGGGATGCAGGGTAAACAACAGACTACCAACAGACCTGTCGACCCCTGGGGATGCTGGGTAAACAACAGACTACCAGCAGACTCGCCAGTGATCTTTAAAGGTCCAGCTGGTTTTATCTCTTTATCAAATCATTTCTAACCATAGTACACTGGGATTGTTTTCCATTAAAATGGTCAAAAATAAACCAAAAATAGCTTCTTATCAAAGAGACATTTCTCAAGCAAGAATTTATCTGGAACTGTGTAGGTGTGGTCTGAGTGAGGAGGAGACAACGGAAAACTAGCTGTGATTGGCAGAGAGGTTTTAGAACTCTTTCTGATTGGTCTATTAACTAATGTCACCAGGCAGGCCAAAACTCCTTCCCACCAAAACAGACTGACATTTCAGGTGGTCTTTTCAAACAGCTCTTACAGTATGAGGAAGTCATCATCATTTACACCACATGTTCTCAGGATTATTCCAACCTCAAAGTGTTGAAATATCTATAAAACACAGAAACATCATGTTTATGTCTGGGCCTTTAACACACACACACACCACACACACACACACACACACACACACACACACACACACACACACACACACACACACACACACACACACACACACACACACCACATGTTCTCAGGATTATTCCAACCTCAAAGTGTTGGAATATCTATAAAACACAGAAACATCATGTTTATGTCTGCATTGGGCCTTTAACACACACACACACACACACACACACACACACACACACACACACACACACACACACACACACACACACACACACACCACACACACACACCACACACACACACACCACACACACCACACACACACACACACCACACACACACACACACACACACACACACACACACACACACACACACACACACACACCACACACACACGCAACACCACTTACCTGTAAATTATGCATGCGCTGTTCCGACACGTGTCACAGTTGGCCGTGTCCTGTCCGGTTCGATAGGAGAGGCTGAGGAGAGGGAGAGAGGGGGAGAGGGAGAAAATAGGAGAGAAGGGAGAGGGAGAGAGAGGGGAAGAGGGAGAGAGAGGGGAGAGGGAGAAAAGAGGAGAGGGGGAGGAGAGAGAGAGAGAGAGGGAGAGGAGATGAATGAACAATCACAGGTTTGTTAGCCGTTCCCTCCTCGTTTGCTCTCTGTCTCATCTGTTCTTCCTCATTAACAGAACGTGAACATGGACCTGAATAGACAGAGGTGTGTGTTCCATCCCTGATAAAGCCCTTTGTATGGACGGAGGTTCTGTCCCTTTAGCTGAGGCCTTGTCTGATCCTGGGCTGAAGTGATGGCTCGGCATTTATGTGTGTGTGTGTGTGTGTGTGTGCGCCCACGCTGTGGAGGTCTGAAATGTTGTCAGACAATGATTGTCATGCAAATTACTGTCGGTCTCAGGACAATTGACTGTTCATTAACACAAAGATGATTTAGTATCTCCGGGTCTTCCACTCGTTGCCTCCAAACCACCCATACAGAACTTAACATCCACAGTTGAAACAGGCTAATAAATATAGTCTACACCTTCACAATAAATCACTGTAATATAGTCTACACCTTCACAATAAATCACTGTAATATAGTCTACACCTTCACAATAAATCCATGTAATATAGTCTACCTACACCATCACAATAAATCCATGTAATATAGTCTACACCTTCACAATAAATCACTGTAATATAGTCTACACCTTCACAATAAATCACTGTAATATAGTCTACACCATCACAATAAATCCATGTAATATAGTCTACACCTTCACAATAAATCCATGTAATATAGTCTACACCTTCACAATAAATCACTGTAATATAGTCTACACCATCACAATAAATCCATGTAATATAGTCTACACCTTCACAATAAATCCATGTAATATAGTCTACACCTTCACAATAAATCACTGTAATATAGTCTACACCATCACAATAAATCCATGTAATATAGTCTACACCATCACAATAAATCCATGTAATATAGTCTACACCTTCACAATAAATCCATGTAATATAGTCTACACCATCACAATAAATCCATGTAATATAGTCTACCTACACCATCACAATAAATCCATGTAATATAGTCTACACCATCACAATAAATCCATGTAATATAGTCTACACCTTCACAATAAATCACTGTAATATAGTCTACACCATCACAATAAATCCATGTAATATAGTCTACACCTTCACAATAAATCCATGTAATATAGTCTACCTACACATCACAATAAATCCATGTAATATAGTCTACCTACACCATCACAATAAATCCATGTAATATAGTCTACCTACACCATCACAATAAATCCATGTAATATAGTCTACCTACACCATCACAATAAATCCATGTAATATAGTCTACCTACACCATCACAATAAATCCATGTAATATAGTCTACACCTTCACAATAAATCCATGTAATATAGTCTGTCTACACCATCACAATAAATCCATGTAATATAGTCTACCTACACCATCACAATAAATCCATGTAATATAGTCTACCTACACCATCACAATAAATCCATGTAATATAGTCTACACCATCACAATAAATCACTGTAATATAGTCTACACCATCACAATAAATCCATGTAATATAGTCTACCTACACCATCACAATAAATCCATGTAATATAGTCTACCTACACCATCACAATAAATCCATGTAATATAGTCTACACCATCACAATAAATTGAAGGCAGGCAGACAGGCAGACAGGCAGGCAGACAGGCAGGCAGACAGGCAGGCAGGCAGACAGACAGGCAGGCAGTCAGACAGGCAGACAAACAGGCAGACAGGAAGACAGGCAGACAGACAGGCAGACAGGCAGACAGGCAGACAGGCAGACAGGCAGACAGACTTCTTATTGGATGGTCTAGTGGTAATATTCTTTAGATTGGTTCAGGATATTGATTGACAGTGAGTTCCTCTCACATGTTATTAGTTTTATTGATCCATGAAGTTATATCTCTATTATGTAAAACACGTATTGATCTGAAGCTAATCGGTTCGGGACGTTGATACTGTATGCTGACGTGTAACGCAGAGTCCGCAGAGTCCGTTACCATGACGACAGTACGTGTAGTGGGTGCGGCGAATTCACTTCGACGATGACATTATGGGGGAGGACTGGTGGAAAGCATACGCTCCATCTCGAACACACACACACACACACACACACACACACACACACACACACACACACACACACACACACACACACACAGAGCCTTGTTAGTTCCTCTCTCTCTCTCCCAGGCTGCGGCGTCATGCTTCCTGAGCAGACCGTTGTCAGAGCACCAGTAAGAATTAAAGAGGTGTTGTAGAGCTCCACCATTAATTACATTTTAATCTAAATTGCGATATGGACATGCACACTCTTTCCAAATCGAAAAAAAAAGGCTGCGATATTTTTGAGACGACACTGAGCCGTCTGTAACACTCATTTCATACTTTTACATGTTATGACTGGACCTGACTGGACCTGACCTGACTGGACCTGACAGAGCTGACTGGACCTGACCTGACCTGACTGGACCTGACTGGACCTGACAGAGTTGACTGGACCTGACAGAGCT
Organism: Oncorhynchus kisutch; assembly: GCF_002021735.2. NCBI lineage: Eukaryota > Metazoa > Chordata > Actinopteri > Salmoniformes > Salmonidae > Oncorhynchus > Oncorhynchus kisutch. The sequence goes on along the minus strand of NW_022261981.1, from coordinate 9,117,098 downwards.
GACTGGACCTGACGGAGCTGACTGGACCTGACTGACTGGACCTGACTGGACCTGACCTGACTGGACCTGACCTGACTGGACCTGACCGGACCTGACTTGAGCTGACTGGACCTGACTGAGCTGGCTGAACCTGACTGAGCTGGCTGGACCTGACTGGACCTGACTGAGCTGGCTGGACCTGAGTGGACCTGACTGAGCTGGCTGGACCTGAGTGGACCTGACTGACCTGAGCTGACTGGACCTGACTGAGCTAAGGCAGTTAGGCAGCTTATGGTAGAGAAATGAACACGTAATTATCTGGCAAAAGTTCTGCTGGACAGTCCTGCAGTCAGCATGTCATTCCCTCAACTTGAGACAAGTGACATTTTGTTGTTTGATAAAACTGTACATTTTAGTGGTGTTTTATTGTCCCCAGCACAAGGTGCACCTGTGTAGTGACCATGCTGTTTAATCAGATTCTTGATATGCCACACATGTCAAGTGGATAGATTATCTTGCCACAGGAGAAATGCTCACTAACAGGCATGTAAACAAATTTGTGCCCAACATTTGAGAGAAATAAGATTTTTATGCTCATGGAACATTTCTGGGGTCTTTTTATTTCAGCTCATGAAACATGTGACCAACACTCTACATGTTGTGTTTCTATTATTGTCCAGTGTGCTTAGTCCCCTTTTCATTCGTTGTCATGCCGACAAAACTGCATTCCTCGGGCCCTCTGTATTCCCACCGTCAAATGAGAATGATCATTCTAGTTCTAGGATTCCAACAGTTTTATCCAACTGTTCTGTTATAGAATTGCAAGAAAAATCGCCTATATTTGATCCAAAAGGTCCTATGAATTATTTTGCCCCTTCGTGCAGCCCGACCTCGGCGTAAGTCTACTTTCCTGTCCGCTGGTTTGTGAGTGTGTCTATCTCAGAGAGAGAGTGTGTGTGTGTCTATCTCAGAGAGAGAGTGTGTGTGTGTGTCTATCTCAGAGAGAGAGTGTGTGTGTGTGTCTATCTCAGAGAGAGAGTGTGTGTGTGTCTATCTCAGAGAGAGAGTGTGTGTGTGTGTCTATCTCAGAGAGAGAGTGTAAGAATATGGTCCCTTCAATAAACTGCCCAGATGGAGAGATGGATAGTGTTGATGGGGTGTCCAGGCCACTGCCTCATCTTACTCTCTCTCTCCTTCACATCTCTCTCTCTCCTTCACATCTCTCTCTCCCTCCTTCACATCTCTCTCTCTCCTTCACATCTCTCTCCTTCACATCTCTCTCTCTCTCCTTCACATCTCTCTCTCTCTCCTTCACATCTCTCTCTCCATCACATCTCTCACTCTCTCTCCTTCGTCTCTCTCTCCATCACATCTCTCACTCTCTCTCCTTCACATATCTCACTCTCTCTCCTTCACATCTCTCTCTCGCTCTCCTTCACATCTCTCTCTCTCGCTATCCTTCACATCTCTCTCTCTTGCTCTCCTTCACATCTCTCTCTCTTGCTCTCCTTCACATCTCTCTCTCGATCTCCTTCACATCTCTCTCTCGCTCTCCTTCATCTCTCTCTCTATCTCTCTCGCTCTCCTTCACATCTATATCTCTCTCTGTTCTCTCTCTCCTTCACATCTCTCTCTCTGTTCGCTCTCTCCTTCACATCTCTCTCTGTTCTCTCTCTCCTTCACATCTCTCTCTGTTCTCTCTCTCCTTCACATCTCTCTCTCTGTTCTCTCTCTCCTTCACATCTCTCTCTCTGTTCTCTCTCTCCTTCACATTTATCTCTCTCCTTCACATCTCTCTCTGTTCTCTCTCTCCTTCACGTCTATATCTCTCTCTGTTCTCTCTCTCCTTCACATCTCTCTCTGTTCTCTCTCTCCTTCACGTCTATCTCTCTCTCTCTGTTCTCTCTCTCCTTCACATCTTTCTCTATTCTCTCTCTCCTTCACATCTCTCTCTATTCTCTCTCTCCACATCTCTCTCTGTTCTCTCTCTCCTTCACGTCTATCTCTCTCTCTGTTCTCTCTCTCCTTCACATCTCTCTCTGTTCTCTCTCTCCTTCACATCTCTCTCATAGAACTGAGGACAGAGAATGTTCTGTCCTCTGAAGACTTGTTACAAGCTTTAAGCGTGAAGTGATTTCATCCCTCTGTGACCAAGAGAAAGTGGTTTTGGTTCAATTCTACTGAATTACTATTATTCTTTTTGTTCCATGTTGAAAGTTTAAAATCTGTGGTGAGAACATCCCAGTGAGATGAGACCGATACTGCTGCCCTCCTCTTTAATATGACACGTGGGACTCACGTCCAGAGGAAATCGATTTGGCCAGAAAATGTTGCACGTCACTCCCTATGCAAATGAGATGGCAGATCTCCCACTCCGTCTCAGCTCCTGGCGGCCAGCGCCAGCTGAACAGGGAGACTCAGCTGTTTCGCTGACTGTAAAGCAATTGACATTGTGCAGTTCACAGAGCGCTCTGTACACAACAATGTCAGTCAGGGAACCGGTCCAGAACCGCTATTGGTCCCCTAACTAGAGGAGTTGAAATCAAATGAACAGTATACTTATACACATGCTGCCCTGGCAATATACAGTCTAGTCACAGCTCTTCCTGTCAGACACAGGTGATATACAGTCTAGTCACAGCTCTTCCTGTCAGACACAGGTGATATACAGTCTAGTCACAGCTCTTCCTGTCAGACACAGGTGATATACAGTCTAGTCACAGCTCTTCCTGTCAGACACAGGCGATATACAGTCTAGTCACAGCTCTTCCTGTCAGACACAGGTGATATACAGTTTAGTCACAGCTCTTCTTGTCAGACACAGGTGATATACAGTCTAGTCACAGCTCTTCCTGTCAGACACAGGTGATATACAGTCTAGTCACAGCTCTTCCTGTCAGACACAGGTGATATACAGTCTAGTCACAGCTCTTCCTGTCAGACACAGGTGATATACAGTCTAGTCACAGCTATTCCTGTCAGACACAGGTGATATACAGTTTAGTCACAGCTCTTCTTGTCAGACACAGGTGATATACAGTTTAGTCACAGCTCTTCCTGTCAGACACAGGTGATATACAGTTTAGTCACAGCTCTTCCTGTCAGACACAGGTGATATACAGTTTAGTCACAGCTCTTCCTGTCAGACACAGGTGATATACAGTTTAGTCACAGTTCTTCCTGTCAGACACAGGTGAAAAACAGTTTAGTCACAGCTCTTCCTGTCAGACACAGGTGATATACAGTTTAGTCACAGCTCTTCCTTTCAGACACAGGTGATATACAGTTTAGTCACAGCTCTTCCTGTCAGACACAGGTGATATACAGTTTAGTCACAGCTCTTCCTTTCAGACACAGGTGATATACATTAGGTAGCCCGGCCTCACATGCGTAGGCAGGCACCACACACACACACACACACACACACACACACACACACACCACTCTGCATGCCCCGGCCACAGCCGTGCTCTTGGGATGTCTGAGAGGACATCAGGGCGGATCTTGGCAGGGCCGCCACCAGGCATACACTTTTCCTCAAAGGCGAGCCATGTCCTCCACCTCCTTCCCCTCTCCACCCCTCCTCCTTATCTCCCCAGCGACCTGGCAAGGTCCTGTATAGATCGTCTGAATAATGAACCGTATAGGAGAGACCTAAACATGCATCTCCCTGAGTTAAGGAGACAATTGAGGAATCTCTCTCTCTCTCTCTCTCTCTCTCTCTCTCTCTCTCTCTCTCTCTCTCTCTCTCTCTCTCTCTCTCTCTCTCTCTCTCTCTCTCTCTCTCTCTCTCTCTCTCTCTCTCTCTCTCTCTCTCTCTCTCTCTCTCTCTCTCTCTCTCTCTCTCTCTCTCTCTCTCTCTCTCTCTCTCTCTCTCTCTCTCTCTCTCTCTCTCTCTCTCTCTCTCTCTCTCTCTCTCTCTCTCTCTCTCTCTCTCTGGCACACAGAGTTGGGTCTCTGTCGTGGACAACAGCTATTTTAGGATCCGTTCTTATGTGTAAGAACCAATCACATACTGTTGTCAGGGAATATCTAACATACTCTACATGACCAATAATATTTGTTCACCTGCTCGTCTAATATCTCATTCCAAAATCATGAGCATTAATATGGAGTTGGTCTCCCCTCTGCTGCTATAACAGCCTCCACTCTTCTGGGAAGGCTTTCCACTAGATGTTGGAACATTGCTGCTATAACAGCCTCCACTCTTCTGGGAAGGCTTTCCACTAGATGTTGGAACATTGCTGCCTATAACAGCCTCCACTCTTCTGGGAAGGCTTTCCACTAGATGTTGGAACATTGCTGCAGGGACTTGCTTCCATTCGGCCACAAGAGCATTAGTGAGGTCTGGGGCACTGATGTTGGGAGATTAGGCCCAAATGTGTTTGATAGGGTTGAGGTCAGGGCTCTGTGCAGGCCAGTCAAGTTCTTACACACAGATCTCAACAAACCATTTCTGTATGGACCTCGCTTTGTGCACGGGGGCATTGTCATGCTGAAACAGGAAAGGGCCTTCCACAAACTGCTGCCACAACGTTGGAAGAACGGAATCATCTAGAAGGTCATTGTATGCTGTAGCGTTAAGATTTCTCTTCACTGGAAATAAGGGGCCCAAACCAGAAAAAACAGCCCCAGAACATTATTAATCCTCCGCCAAACGTTACAGTTGGCACTACGCATTGTGGCAGGTAGCGTTCTCCTGGAATCCGCCAAGCCCAGATTTGTCTGTCGGACTGTCAGATGGTGAATCGTGATTCATCACTCCAGAGAACGCGTTTCCACTGCTCCAGAGTCCAATGGCTGTGAACTTTACACCACTCCAGCCGACGCTTGGCATTGCATGGTGATCTTAGGCTTGTGTGCGGCTGCTCGGCCATGGAAACCCATTTCATGAAGCTCCCGACTAACAGTTATTGTGCTGACGTTGCTTCCAGAGGCAGTTTGGAACTCGGTAGTGAGTGTTGAAACCGAGGACAGACGATTTTTACGCACGGTGCGTTTGAGCACTCGGGCAGTCGCGTTCTGTGAGCCTGTGTGGCCTACCACTTCACGTCTGAGCCGTTGTTGCTCCTAGACGTTATCTCTTCACAATAACAGCACTTACAGTTGACCGGGTAGAAATTTGACGAACTGAATTGTTGGAAAGGTGGCATCCTATGACAGTGCCACGTTGAAAGTCACTGAGCTCTTCAGTAAGGCCGTTCTATTGACAATGTTTGTCTATGGAGATTGCATGGCTGTGTGCTCGTTTTTATACCCCTGTCACCCACGGGTATGGCTGAAATAGCCGAATCGACTCATTTTGAAGGGGCGTTCCCATACTGCTGTATATATAGTGTACCTTGTCTCTTTTCTCCTTTAGGAGAAACACTGTCAATGTCTCGGCCGTCACTTTCTCTCTCCCTTGCTTCTGACATGTCGTTGTCTGTGAAATATACATGTTCCATTTGTTTCCTGTCCCAGTTTCTCTACTGTTTTATCATGTGTAATCATGGCCTCCCAGTTTCTCTACTGTTTTATCATGTGTAATCATGGCCTCCCAGTTTCTCTACTGTTTTATCACGTGCGACATGGTTTTTCAGCAGAACATTACACATCACGTCTAAAGGGCAAACGTCTCCAGACTAAATGCACTTTGACACATTGACTTACATGAGGAATGGATGTTACGCCATGCGAGCGTAGATGTAACATGTTCACCTAACAGCCCTGGGCTGTTCCTGTTTGGACTGCTGACATTTCTGACAGAGCGGGACTGTGTTGCTAACGTAGCGTGACGACACAAACATTAGAATCTCTGCTTTGGGGTTGTGGAGAAGAAAAAACAATCTATCTGCTGTGATTTAAAAACCCCATTGGACAGGAGACAGTCTATCCACATTCTACCAGCTGTTCGACTCGGTATCAGACGTTTACATTACTCAATGTAGGTTTACAACTCAATGTACGTTTACAACTCAATGTACGTTTACAACTCAATGTATGTTTACATTACTCAATGTAGGTTTACAACTCAATGTATGTTTACAACTCAATGTACGTTTACAACTCAATGTACGTTTACAACTCAATGTACGTTTACAACTCAATGTACGTTTACAACTCAATGTAGGTTTACATTACTCAATGTATGTTTACAACTCAATGTACGTTTACAACTCAATGTACGTTTACAACTCAATGTAGGTTTACAACTCAATGTACGTTTACAACTCAATGTACATTTACAACTCAATGTACGTTTACAACTCAATGTACGTTTACAACTCAATGTACGTTTACAACTCAATGTACGTTTACAACTCAATGTAGGTTTACAACTCAATGTACGTTTACAACTCAATGTACGTTTACAACTCAATGTAGGTTTACAACTCAATGTAGGTTTACAACTCAATGTACGTTTACAACTCAATGTACGTTTACAACTCAATGTAGGTTTACAACTCAATGTAGGTTTACAACTCAATGTACGTTTACAACTCAATGTAGGTTTACAACTCAATGTACGTTTACAACTCAATGTACGTTTACAACTCAATGTAGGTTTACAACTCAATGTACGTTTACAACTCAATGTATGTTTACAACTCAATGTAGGTTTACAACTCAATGTATGTTTACAACTCAATGTATGTTTACAACTCAATGTAGGTTTACATTACTCAATGTAGGTTTACAACTCAATGTACGTTTACAACTCAATGTAGGTTTACATTACTCAATGTATGTTTACAACTCAATGTAGGTTTACATTACTCAATGTATGTTTACAACTCAATGTATGTTTACAACTCAATGTAGGTTTACATTACTCAATGTAGGTTTACAACTCAATGTATGTTTACAACTCAATGGACGTTTACAACTCAATGTATGTTTACAACTCAATGTATGTTTACAACTCAATGTATGTTTACAACTCAATGTATGTTTACAACTCTATGTAGGTTTACAACTCTATGTATGTTTACAACTCTATGTATGTTTACAACTCTATGTAGGTTTACAACTCAATGTATGTTTACAACTCAATGGACGTTTACAACTCAATGGACGTTTACAACTCTATGTAGGTTTACAACTCTATGTAGGTTTACAACTCTATGTAGGTTTACAACTCTATGTAGGTTTACAACTCTATGTAGGTTTACAACTCTATGTAGGTTTTACAACTCTATGTAGGTTTACAACTCTATGTAGGTTTACAACTCTATGTAGGTTTACAACTCTATGTAGGTTTACAACTCTATGTAGGTTTACAACTCTATGTAGGTTTACAACTCTATGTAGGTTTACAACTCTATGTAGGTTTACAACTCTATGTAGGTTTACAACTCTATGTAGGTTTACAACTCAATGTAGGTTTACAACTCAATGTCATATACCAGTTTACCGCAGCACATGAGAGAGCCTAACCATAGTCGTTGGTCCGGATTTTTTTTAACCTCATCATCCAAAACAGAAACGTTTCAAGAAATTTAAATAACGGCCATATTTTCCCGTTAATTAGTAACAAAACCATACACTGATGAAACTTGGGAAGCCATTTTGAATCCATGTTGTTGGTCCTAGTATCATGTAATGTTCAGAATACATAGAGTTATTTATTTCAGTACTTCTGCCAGTGAATGAAAGCCAGGCTATAGTTACTACGTTGTAACTAGATAACTACTGCTACATGAGTCATACGAAATAGTCAAGTGTCGAGGTCTTCATGGCTCCCGAGTGGCACAGCGGTCTACTGCACTGCATCTCAGTGCTAGAGGCGTTACTACAGACACCCTGGTTCGAATCCAGGCCGTATCACAGCGGTCTAATACACCGCATCTCAGTGATAGAGGGGTCACTACAGACACCCTGGTTCGAATCCAGGCCGTATCACAGCGGTCTAATACACTGCATCTCAGTACTAGAGGCGTCACTACAGACACCCTGGTTCGAATCCAGGCCGTATCACCGTGGTCTAATACACTGCATCTCAGTGCTAGAGGCATCACTACAGACACCCTGGTTCGAATCCAGGCCGTATCACAGCGGTCTAATATACTGCATCTCAGTGCTAGAGGCGTTACTACAGACACCCTGGTTCGAATCCAGGCCGTATCACCGCGGTCTAATACACTGCATCTCAGTGCTAGAGGCGTTACTACAGACACCCTGGTTCGAATCCAGGCTGTATCACAACCGGGCCATGATTGGGAGTCCCACGCCCAGTGTCGTCCGGGTTATGGTTTGGCCGGGGGTAGGCCGTCATTATAAATATGAGTTTGTTCTTAACTGACCAGCCTCGTTAAATAATGATACCTCTAATTTAATTTGTATTTTTTTACCATTGTCGTCGTATCTGAGGTTCATCCTGCGGCTCGTGGCGATGTCACGTCCCTCACTTTCAGTGTCGAGTGGACTAACCGCTTCCTCATATTACTGCTGGAGATAATGTATCTATGAAGGGTAATGATAAGGTAATGGTTCTTCCATGACATCCTGCTAAGCACGAGGGTCAACTGCCTTTAGCTCAGGTGTAAAGGACGTCTCTCTGCTTGCTCAGCTACGACCACTTCCTCCTTATTCAGACCGTACCTGGCACCAACTCAGAGGACCTCTCCTTGCTCAGCTACGACCACTTCCTCCTTATTCAGACCGTACCTGGCGCCAACTCAGAGGACCTCTCCTTGCTCAGCTACGACCACTTCCTCCTTATTCAGACCGTACCTGGCGCCAACTCAGAGGACCTCTCCTTGCTCAGCTACGACCACTTCCTCCTTATTCAGACCGTACCTGGCGCCAACTCAGAGGACCTCTCCTTGCTCAGCTTCGACCACTTCCTCCTTATTCAGCCCGTACCTGGCACCAACTCAGAGGACCTTTCCTTGCTCAGCTACGACCACTTCCTCCTTATTCAGACCGTACCTGGCGCCAACTCAGAGGACCTCTCCTTGCTCAGCTACGACCACTTCCTCCTTATTCAGACCGTACCTGGCACCAACTCAGAGGACCTTTCCTTGCTCAGCTACGACCACTTCCTCCTTATTCAGACCGTACCTGGCGCCAACTCAGAGGACCTCTCCTTGCTCAGCTACGACCACTTCCTCCTTATTCAGACCGTACCTGGCACCAACTCAGAGGACCTTTCCTTGCTCAGCTACGACCACTTCCTCCTTATTCAGACCGTACCTGGCGCCAACTCAGAGGACCTCTCCTTGCTCAGCTACGACCACTTCCTCCTTATTCAGACCGTACCTGGCACCAACTCAGAGGACCTTTCCTTACTCAGCTACGACCACTTCCTCCTTATTCAGACCGTACCTGGCGCCAACTCAGAGGACCTCTCCTTGCTCAGCTACGACCACTTCCTCCTTATTCAGACCGTACCTGGCGCCAACTCAGAGGACCTCTCCTTGCTCAGCTACGACCACCTCCTCCTTATTCAGACCGTACCTGGCGCCAACTCAGAGGACCTCTCCTTGCTCAGCTACGACCACTTCCTCCTTATTCAGACCGTACCTGGCGCCAACTCAGAGGACCTCTCCTTGCTCAGCTACGACCACCTCCTCCTTATTCAGACCGTACCTGGCGCCAACTCAGAGGACCTCTCCTTGCTCAGCTACGACCACTTCCTCCTTATTCAGCCCGTACCTGGCGCCAACTCAGAGGACCTCTGCTTTACAAATACACGTGACGACACCTTCCTCGAGTGTCTTATCTGATCGCTCCATCTCAGAAGCTAATGAGGGACACTTAAGGCTGAGGAGCACGCTTCTCTCACACAGACACACACACAGACACACACACACACAGAGCTGCCACTAACATGTAGAGCCTGTCTAGCTCTGTATCTAGCTAGTCATCTGCTAAGGGAAGTAATTAAGTCATTTTGGGAGGAGATTTGTTTGTTTTAATCACCTTCCTGGACTGCAGCCAATTGTTGTGTCACACGCACAAGTGTCTCTGTCACACACACACACACACACACACACACACACACACACACACACACACACACACACACACACACACACACACACACACACATATCACCTAAGTCTCTCTTTCTCTCTCTCTCTCACACACACACAGATACACACACACACACACACACACACACGGTATTGTCCTGTCATCTCAGCACTGTAGGACTGCCAGCTAATAAGAACTGAAGAGAGGGGGTTTTGTTTTCCTGTAGTGAATTGTCATGATGGATCTGAAGCAGTGGCTCAATAAAACACCCTGTTGTTGTGATTACATGATATCACCTGACTGGCTCGTCAAACCACTTCGGACCAATTGAGCCAGATGATTGGTTGGTCCTCAAGTAGAATTGCTCCAGTTTGTTGTTGATATCTAGAGAAAATCCCCCCCCAGGAAGGATATGGTCCTTTTTTAAAGAGCCCATTTAGTACTCTGACTTCTCTGTGACAGATAGTGGCTAGATAGATGCTAGACTGTTGTCGTTGTCCACCCCCATCCCATTTAGTACCCTTGGGTTTGTTTGGATGTTATTCTCTAAAGATCAGTATGACAGGGAACGTGTGCTGAACAGACCTCCTATAAGGGGACTTCCTCATCCCTTTTATCTGCTGTTCTGTTCCATTGTCTTCAATAAATACAACCTAGAGGGACTAGTCTAGTAGTTCTGAATCAGAGCTCTACCAATACAACCTAGATGGACTAGTCTAGTAGTTCTGAATCAGAGCTCCACTATTCCACCAATACAACCTAGATGGACTAGTCTAGTAGATCTGAATCAGAGCTCTACCAATACAACCTAGAGGGACTAGTCTAGTAGTTCTGAATCAGAGCTCTACCAATACAACCTAGAGGGACTAGTCTAGTAGTTCTGAATCAGAGCTCTACCAATACAACCTAGATGGACTAGTCTAGTAGTTCTGAATCAGAGCTCCGGTATTCCACCAATACAACCTAGATGGACTAGTCTAGTAGATCTGAATCAGAGCTCCGGTATTCCACCAATACAACCTAGATGGACTAGTCTAGTAGATCTGAATCAGAGCTCCGGTATTCCACGGTCATCTCACTGGCTTTTCTACTGTATGTGAAACACACCATGACCACAGGATTCATCATATCTGAGTGATTCATAATGTGATGCTGCTGGGTCTTCCATGGTTCCTCTCGCACTTATACTACAGCGTTGCTCATTACTCCATGCTGATTGGCTAGGAGGGTATATTCTAGAGCGTTGATTTGTTTCAGATATACAGACAGTTCAATACTCCATGCTGATTGGCTAGGAGGGTATATTCTAGAGCGTTGATTCGTTTCAGATATACAGACAGTTGGACAAGATATTGGACACCATCTGAAGTAGTTCCACTTACATATTACAGCAACACATCACTACCCAGTCTCTCATGTTAACTAGTATAACTAGTCCCCTGATCACCGTCACTACCCAGTCTCTCATGTTAACTAGTATAACTAGTCCCCTGATCACCGTCACTACCCAGTCTCTCATGTTAACTAGTATAACTAGTCCCCTGATCACCGTCACTACCCAGTCTCTCATGTTAACTAGTATAACTAGTCCCCTGATCACCGTCACTACCCAGTCTCTCATGTTAACTAGTATAACTAGTCCCCTGATCACCGTCACTACCCAGTCTCTCATGTTAACTAGTATAACTAGTCCCCTGATCACCGTCACTACCCAGTCTCTCATGTTAACTAGTATAACTAGTCCCCTGATCAACGTCACTACCCAGTCTCTCATGTTAACTAGTATAACTAGTCCCCTGATCACCGTCACTACCCAGTCTCTCATGTTAACTAGTATAACTAGTCCCCTGATCACCGTCACTACCCAGTCTCTCATGTTAACTAGTATAACTAGTCCCCTGATCAACGTCACTACCCAGTCTCTCATGTTAACTAGTATAACTAGTCCCCTGATCACCGTCACTACCCAGTCTATGTAGTGTGGGCCTCTCCCTTCTCCAGCTCCTGTATAACTCCCAGTAGGTTGTAGGACCCACACATCAGATAGATAGTGATAGTATAGTCTCCTTACCCCTCTCTGTGGGCCTCTCCCTTCTCCAGCTCCTGTATAACTCCCAGCAGGACCTTGATGGTCTCCTGGCTGGAGGAGATCAGGTTCTCCATGGCCTGAAGCTGTGATTTCACGTCCTCTCCTCCCTCCCCTTTCTGAGTCAGTACTGGTACTATCTGCTTACAGGCCCCCCCGGGGTTAACTCCCCCCGCAGTCGCTACGGTCGCTGGTTCGACCCCGCTACTCCTACAGCCCAGCGCCTCCCCCGTGGTCCGGGCTGACAGCGTCTGTGGCGAGAACGTCTGTGATGAGAACGTTGCCGGTTCATGACACTGTGCCTGAGTAGTGCAGCCAGCGGCCCGCGGGAGAGTCTGAGACTGTAGTCCATTGAGCTCCAGTCCCTTCATTCGTTTGCTCCGTGCTGTCGGGCTCTCCAGACACTCCACCTGGGTCAGAGAGTTCCAGGAGATGGGGCCGGTCACCTTGGAGGCTGAGGAAGACCCTCTCATGTCCCCCGGCAGAGTCCTGCTAGAGCCTGGCTCCTCCGAGTGGAGCAGCTGCCGTTTACCGGCCGGACGGTCCGAGGAGTCCAGTTCCCTGTGTTCTAATCCTTCCAGGGGGTTTGATTCGATGCTGCAGATCTGGTAGTCGGTGGCCTGTGGGTTGGAGTCGATGCTGCAGATCTGGTAATCGGTGGCCTGTGGGTTTGATTCGATGTTGCAGATCTGATAGTCGGTGGCCTGTGGGTTGGAGTCGGGCGTGTTGGAGGGAGAGGGGCCGTCTGTGAGCATCAGACAGTCAGAGTAGAGGACGTCGTCTGTACAGTGCTTCTCCACCGTAGCCATGCACTCCGTAGTATGCAACAAGGCTCTGGTTCTCTGTACTCCTCCTCCTCCTCCACCACCGCAGGCTCCCCTGTCCCCTAAACGGTCCACAGCTCTGGTTCTCTGTACTCCTCCTGCTCCTCCTCCTCCTCCTCCACCGCAGGCTCCCCTGTCCCCTAAACGGTCCACAGCTCTGGTTCTCTGTACTCCTCCTGCTCCTCCTCCTCCTCCTCCTCCACCGCAGGCTCCCCTGTCCCCTAAACGGTCCACAGCTCTGGAGTGCTTGACGTCGATGACAAACCCATTGTTGTGGCCCTTGTCTCTTTCCACTTGCTTGGTGTGGCTGTGGCCCTTCTTCCTCTCCATGGGAAAGGTCTTGTAACGGCTCCTGAGGTCCGGGGAGGTCTGGACCCCTGTGCTCTTGGTGACGTTGGGGATGGAGCGCCGAGCGGGTACTGTCATGTATTTGCGGTACGCCACCTTGGGGGAAAAGTCGGTTTCGAGCTTTGAAAAAGTGTTTTCTCTTCACACACCGACACATTACAGAGTAAACAACAACAACAACATTGGCACATTACAGAGTAAACAACAACAACAACATTGACACATTACAGAGTAAACAACAACAACAACATTGACACATTACAGAGTAAACAACAACAACATTGACACATTACAGAGTAAACAACAACAACAACAACACATTACAGAGTAAACAACAACAACACATTACAGAGTAAACAACAACAACACCGACACATTACAGAGTAAACAACAACAACAGTGACACATTACAGAGTAAACAACAACAACATTGACACGTTAAAGAGTAAACAACAACATTGACACATTACACAGTAAACAACAACAACAACAACATTGACACATTACAGAGTAAACAACAACAACATTGACACATTACAGAGTAAACAACAACAACAACAACATTGACACATTACAGAGTAAACAACAACAACATTGACACATTACAGAGTAAACAACAACAACAACAACAACATTGACACATTACAGAGTAAACAACAATGACACATTACAAAGTAAACAACAACAACATTGATACACTACAGAGTAAACAACAACAACAACATTGATACATTACAGAGTAAACAACAACGACACATTACAGAGTAAACAACAACAACACATTACAGAGTAAACAACAACAACAACAACAACACCGACACATTACAGAGTAAACAGCAACAACAGCATTGAGAACCAGTCAGCGTTTTGAGACATTATAAACCAGGGTTTACCAAACACCCTCCTGGGGACCTGGGGAGGGCTGCTCATTTAGGTTGTTACCGTAGTGCTTCACAGCTGATTCAAATCATGAACTCATGATGAAATAAAAAGCCTAACGTGCCGCCCTCGGAGTCCCCAGGACCGTGTGTCTTATATTCCACGGGTCCTAGTACAGTAATACATCCATACATGTTCCCCCGAACCAAAGGGACGGTTGGTTACAGACCTTGTAGGAGCCTGGCTTGCCCCCCTTCCCGGCCATCTGTAGAGCGGCCTCTCTCTGCTCGTTCTGCGCCTCGCAGATGTCCTTGAATCTCACCTGGAGGGCCTTGTTTCTCTTCCGTACCTACGATACAACTTTAATGTCATATTTAAAATATTGGTCTTTTTTTTTTGCAATCTTGATGTTATTCTCGATCTCCCAGACACCACACGGACACACACACACACACACATGGACACACACGCGGACACACACACACA
>NW_022261981.1:9087536-9097536 GCF_002021735.2 Oncorhynchus kisutch | reverse complement strand
TCTCTCTCTGTCTCTCTCTCTCTCTCTCTCTCTCTCTCTCTCTCTCTCTCTCTCTCTCTCTCTCTCTCTCTCTCTCTCTCTCTCTCTCTCTCTCTCTCTCACACAGGTGTCTCTCTCTCTCTCACACAGGTGTCTCTCTCTCTCTCACACAGGTGTCTCTCTCTCTCTCTCTCTCTCTCTCACAGGTGTCTCTCTCTCTCTCTGTCCACCACAGGTGTCTCTATCTCTCTCTGTCCACCACAGGTGTCTCTCTCTCTCTCTGTCCACCACAGGTCTCTCTCTCTCTGTCCACCACAGGTCTCTCTCTCTGTCCACCCCAGTAGTCTCTCTCTCTGTCCACCCCAGTAGTCTCTCTCTCAGTCCACCAAAGGTGTCTCTCTCTCTCTGTCCACCCCATTAGTCTCTCTCTCTGTCCACCACAAGTGTCTCTCTCTCTCTGTCCACCCCATTAGTCTCTCTCTCTGTCCACCCCATTAGTCTCTCTCTCTGTCCACCACAAGTGTCTCTCTCTCTCTCTCTGTCCACCCCAGTAGTCTCTCTCTCTGTCCACCCCAGTAGTCTCTCTCTCAGTCCACCAAAGGTGTCTCTCTCTCTCTGTCCACCCCATTAGTCTCTCTCTCTGTCCACCACAAGTGTCTCTCTCTCTCTGTCCACCCCATTAGTCTCTCTCTCTGTCCACCACAAGTCTCTCTCTCTCTCTCTCTGTCCACCCCAGGTGTGTCTCTCTCTGTCCACCACAGGTGTCTCTCTCTCTCTGTCCACCCCAGGTGTCTCTCTCTCTCTGTCCACCACATGTCTCTCTCTCTCTCTCTGTCCACCACAGGTGTCTCTCTCTCTCTCTGTCCACCACATGTGTCTCTCTCTGTCCACCACATGTGTGTCTCTCTCTCTCTCTGTCCACCACATGTGTCTCTCTATCTCTCTGTCCACCACATGTGTCTCTCTCTCTCTATCCACCACAAATGTCTCTCTCTCTCTCTCTGTCCACCACATCTATCTCTGTCCACCACATGTGTCTCTCTATCTCTGTCCACCACATGTGTCTCTCTCTCTCTATCCACCACAGGTGTCTCTCTCTCTCTCTCTCTGTCCACCACATGTGTCTCTCTCTCTCTATCCACCACAGGTGTCTCTCTCTCTCTCTCTCTCTCTCTGTCCACCACATGTGTCTCTCTCTCTCTGTCCACCACAGGTGTCTCTCTCTCTCTCTGTCCACCACATGTGTCTCTCTCTCTCTGTCCACCACAGGTGTCTCTCTCTCTCTCTGTCCACCCCAGGTGTCTCTCTCTCTCTGTCCACCCCAGGTGTCTCTCTCTCTCTGCCCACCCCAGGTGTCTCTCTCTCTGTCCACCACAGGTGACTCTCTCTCTCTGTCCACCCCAGGTGTGTCTCTCTCTCTCTGTCCACCCCAGGTGTCTCTCTCTCTCTCTGTCCACCACATGTCTCTCTCTCTCTCTCTGTCCACCACAGGTGTCTCTCTCTCTCTGTCCACCACATGTCTCTCTCTCTGTCCACCACATGTGTCTCTCTCTCTCTGTCCACCACATGTGTCTCTCTCTCTCTCTGTCCACCCCAGGTGTCTCTCTCTGTCCACCACATGTCTCTCTCTCTCTCTCTGTCCACCACAGGTGTCTCTCTCTCTCTCTGTCCACCACATGTCTCTCTCTCTGTCCACCACATGTGTCTCTCTCTCTCTGTCCACCACATGTCTCTCTCTCTCTGTCCACCACATGTGTCTCTCTCTCTGTCCACCACATGTGTCTCTCTCTCTCTCTCTCTCTGTCCACCACAGGTGTCTCTCTCTCTCTGTCCACCACATGTGTCTCTCTCTCTCTGTCCACCCCAGGTGTCTCTCTCTGTCCACCACATGTCTCTCTCTCTCTCTCTGTCCACCAGAGGTGTCTCTCTCTCTCTCTGTCCACCACATGTCTCTCTCTCTGTCCACCACATGTGTCTCTCTCTCTCTGTCCACCACATGTCTCTCTCTCTCTGTCCACCACATGTCTCTCTCTCTCTGTCCACCACATGTGTGTCTCTCTCTCTCTCTCTCTCTGTCCACCACAGGTGTCTCTCTCTCTCTGTCCACCACATGTGTCTCTCTCTCTCTGTCCACCACATGTGTCTCTCTCTCTCTGTCCACCACATGTGTCTCTCTCTCTTTCCACCCCAAGTGTCTCTCTCTCTCTGTCCACCACAGGTGTCTCTCTCTCTGTCCACCACAGGTGTCTCTCTCTCTGTCCACCAAATGTGTCTCTCTCTCTCTGTCCACCACATGTGTCTCTCTCTCTCTCTGTCCACCACATGTCTCTCTCTCTCTGTCCACCACATGTGTCTCTCTCTCTCTGTCCACCACATGTCTCTCTCTCTGTCCACCACAGGAGTCTCTCTCTCTCTGTCCACCACAGGAGTCTGTCTCTCTGTCCACCACAGGAGTCTGTCTCTCTGTCCACCACAGGTGTCTCGGGGGGAGGGCGGGTAGGGAAGGAGGGAGGGAGAGGGAAGGATGGGGAGGAGGGGAGTGGGGCAGGGAGAGGGAGGTAGGGAAGGAGGGAGAGAGAGCAATTTAAATGATGTTTGTAGTAATTGTTGCTCGCTGACACCGTGGATCATGTTACTGTCCGTCTTCCTGTTCCCAGCAGGAAGTTCAGATGGAGCTCGCTAACCACAGGACTATTTCTAGGCAACTGTGTGTTCAGGTGGTTTAATGATCAAACGTATTGAACATATTTCAACCAGATACTTTATCAATATCAGATGAATCACATATATGATGTTTTATTCATGTCAGGATAGCTGATCGATAACCTGATCTGTGATCGATACCCTGATCGATAACCTGATTGATAACCTGATCTGTGATCGATAACCTGATCGATAACCTGATCAATAACCTGATTGATAACCTGATCTGTGATCGATACCCTGATCGATAACCTGATTGATAACCTGATCTGTGATCGATAACCTGATCAATAACCTGATCGATAACCTGATCTGTGATCGATACCCTGATCGATAACCTGATTGATAACCTGATCTGTGATCGATAACCTGATCGATAACCAGATCGATAACCTGATCAATAACCTGACCGATAACCTGATCTGTGATCGATACCCTGATCGATAACCTGATTGATAACCTGATCTGTGATCGATAACCTGATCAATAACCTGACCGATAACCTGATCAATAACCTGATCTGTGATCGATAACCTGATCTGTGATCGATACCCTGATCGATAACCTGATTGATAACCTGATCTGTGATCGATAACCTGATCGATAACCTGATCAATAACCTGACCGATAACCTGATCAATAACCTGATCTGTGATCGATAACCTGACCGATAACCTGATCAATAACCTGATCTGTGATCGATAACCTGATCGATAACCTGATCGATAACCTGATCGATAACCTGTCATACTGCAATACATTTCCATATGGAGGAGTTGACCTGTAGAAAGGAAGGTTGTATTTGTTCATTTCAGCAGTATGGGAATAGTAATGAATTAGTCCTAGCTGGTGTGTGTGTGATGACCATCGTTGTGACTCCTATTACATCACAAACACACGTCTCACTGTGAGACAGACTAGCCAGGTTTGAGAAGGAGGGAGCTGCTGTGTGTGATGACCATCGTCTCACTGTGAGACAGACTAGCCGGGTTTCAGAAGGAGGGAGCTGCTGTGTGTGATGACCATCGTCTCACTGTGAGACAGACTAGCCGGGTTTCAGAAGGAGGGAGCTGCTGTGTGTGATGACCATCGTCTCACTGTGAGACAGACTAGCCAGGTTTGAGAAGGAGGGAGCTGCTGTGTGTGATGACCATCGTTGTGACTCCTATTACATCACAAACACACGTCTCACTGTGAGACAGACTAGCCAGGTTTCAGAAGGAGGGAGCTGCTGTGTGTGATGACCATCGTCTCACTGTGAGACAGACTAGCCGGGTTTGAGAAGGAGGGAGCTGCTGTGTGTGATGACCATCGTTGTGACTCCTATTACATCACAAACACACGTCTCACTGTGAGACAGACTAGCCGGGTTTGAGAAGGAGGGAGCCTCTGTGGTCACCGTTTTGAACGGGAGACAGAGATCACACATCAGCAGCTCTCAGAGAGAGTCGTGTGAACCACTGCAGTGTTGAGGTCACCGTGTCACTCTTAACTCCCCAATACACCGACTACATCACCCAGAGATCCTTTCAAAAGGGGGGTGGAGTCATGGAAACACCACCACTGGCCTCAAATCACATTGCCCTAACTACACAGAGAGAGAGAGGGAACGAGAGAGAGAGGCAGAGGCAGGAGGAGAGAGAAGGGAATAGAGAGAGAGGCAGAGGCAGGAGGAGAGAGAGAAGAGCATAGAGAGAGAGGCAGAGGCAGGAGGAGAGAGAAGGGAATAGAGAGAGAGGCAGAGGTAGGAGGAGAGAGAAGGGAATAGAGAGAGAGGCAGAGGTAGGAGGAGAGAGAAGGGCATAGAGAGAGAGGCAGAGGCAGGAGGAGAGAGAAGGGAATAGAGAGAGAGGCAGAGGCAGGAGGAGAGAGAAGGGAATAGAGAGAGAGGCAGAGGTAGGAGGAGAGAGAAGGGCATAGAGAGAGAGGCAGAGGTAGGAGGAGAGAGAAGGGCATAGAGAGAGAGGCAGAGGTAGGAGGAGAGAGAAGGGAATAGAGAGAGAGGCAGGAGGAGAGAGAAGGGCATAGAGAGAGAGGCAGAGGTAGGAGGAGAGAGAAGGGCATAGAGAGAGAGGCAGAGGCAGGAGGAGAGAGAAGGGAATAGAGAGAGAGGCAGAGGTAGGAGGAGAGAGAAGGGCATAGAGAGAGAGGCAGAGGCAGGAGGAGAGAGAAGGGAATAGAGAGAGAGGCAGAGGCAGGAGGAGAGAGAAGGGAATAGAGAGAGAGGCAGGAGGAGAGAGAAGGGAACAGAGAGAGAGGCAGAGGCAGGAGGAGAGAGAAGGGAATAGAGAGAGAGGCAGAGGTAGGAGGAGAGAGAAGGGCATAGAGAGAGAGGCAGAGGTAGGAGGAGAGAGAAGGGAAATAGAGAGAGAGGCAGAGGCAGGAGGAGAGAGAAGGGCATAGAGAGAGAGGCAGAGGTAGGAGGAGAGAGAAGGGAATAGAGAGCGAGGCAGAGGCAGGAGGAGAGAGAAGGGAATAGAGAGAGAGGCAGAGGTAGGAGGAGAGAGAAGGGCATAGAGAGAGAGGCAGAGGCAGGAGGAGAGAGAAGGGAATAGAGAGAGAGGCAGAGGCAGGAGGAGAGAGAAGGGAATAGAGAGAGAGGCAGAGGTAGGAGGAGAGAGAAGGGCATAGAGAGAGAGGCAGAGGTAGGAGGAGAGAGAAGGGAATAGAGAGAGAGGCAGAGGCAGGAGGAGAGAGAAGGGCATAGAGAGAGAGGCAGAGGTAGGAGGAGAGAGAAGGGAATAGAGAGAGAGGCAGAGGCAGGAGGAGAGAGAAGGGAATAGAGAGAGAGGCAGAGGCAGGAGGAGAGAGAAGGGAATAGAGAGAGAGGCAGAGGTAGGAGGAGAGAGAAGGGCATAGAGAGAGAGGCAGAGGCAGGAGGAGAGAGAAGGGAATAGAGAGAGAGGCAGAGGTAGGAGGAGAGAGAAGGGCATAGAGAGAGAGGCAGAGGCAGGAGGAGAGAGAAGGGAATAGAGAGAGAGGCAGAGGCAGGAGGAGAGAGAAGGGAATAGAGAGAGAGGCAGAGGTAGGAGGAGAGAGAAGGGAATAGAGAGAGAGGCAGAGGCAGGAGGAGAGAGAAGGGAAGAGAGAGAGTATAATAGAGAGGCAGCCAGAGAGAGAAAAGGGGAGAGAGAGAGAGGCAGCCAGAGAGGCAGAGGCAGGAGGAGAGAGGCAGCCAGAGAGAGAGAGAGAGAGAGAAATATGCCCATTCTTAGTGCGTAGCTGCATCCAATTGGCAGGCAGCTCTGAGAGTCGTGAGAACCTTACTGCCGAAGGGGAGAGCTGGCTGGCCGGCCGGTGACCTGTCTGTGGGAGAGAGAGTCTGCTGTTGCTAACTACATCTGTGGGAGACTGAGAGGTAGTCTGCTAAGTGCTCCGAATGGAGGAAGAGGACACTCACAGAGAAGTCAATCATCTTTAAACGGTTCTATCCCTGCCCCTCGTAACACTCAGCCGTCCAGCACATCTCACCGTCTGCAGTGTGTGTACAAGCACAGTGTTTCTGGCGCGTGTCTCTACGGGACTTTGTGTGTCTTGGTGTGTCTAGGGGACTTTGTGTGTCTAGGGGACTTTGTGTGTCTAGGGGACTTTGTGTGTCTAGGGGACTTTGTGTGTCTTGGTGTGTCTAGGGGACTTTGTCTGTCTAGGGGACTTTGTGTGTCTTGGTGTGTCTAGGGGACTTTGTGTGTCTACGGGACTTTGTGTGTCTAGGGGACTTTGTGTGTCTTGGTGTGTCTAGGGGACTTTGTGTGTCTAGGTGACTTTGTGTGTCTAGGGGACTTTGTGTGTCTAGGGGACTTTGTGTGTCTTGGTGTGTCTAGGGGACTTTGTGTGTCTTGGTGTGTCTAGGGGACTTTGTGTGTCTTGGCCTTTGTGTGTCTTGGCCTTTGTGTGTCTAGGGGACTTTGTGTGTCTTAGGGGACTTTGTGTGTCTAGGGGACTTTGTGTGTCTAGGGGACTTTGTGTGTGTTGGCCTTTGTGTGTCTTAGGGGACTTTGTGTGTCTTGGACTTTGTGTGTCTTGGACTTTGTGTGTCTTGGACCTGCTGTCTGTTGTGTTAGACATAGTGTGGGGATGTGATGTCTGTAGACTAGAAGGAAGTGTATCAGTCACACATCAGTCACACCATCACGTCTGTAGACTAGAGGAAGTGTATCAGTCACACCGTGATGTCTGTAGACTAGAGGAAGTGTATCAGTCACACCTTGATGTCTGTAGACTAGAGGAAGTATATCAGTCACACCTTGATGTCTGTAGACTAGAGGAAGTGTATCAGTGCAGAGGATCAGTGTTGTAGACCTACAGGAGAGAGACCGAGAGAGAGGTGCTTCTCGTTCAGTGTGCTCACTGTGCTGATAATTGGGTGGCTGCCGTCAGATACCAACACGCAAATTCTGATTCCACACAGACCTGCCTGCCTGCCACAGTCACTGCTAGAAGGAAGTAGTAGGAGCCTCTGTACACACACACACACACACACATACACGCACACACACACACGCACAGATACACGCACACGCACACCCATACACACACACACACCCATACACGCACAGACACACACACACACCCATACACGCACAGAAACACACTAAAGATGCAATAACTAGCATGGGTTCCTAGGGGAGGTCTAAAGATGCAACAACTAGCATGGGTTGCTAGGGGAGGTCTAAAGATGCAACAACTAGCATGGGTTGCTAGGGAATATATATAAAATTGCAATAATTAGCATGGGTTGCTAGGGGAGGTCTAAAGATGCAACAACTAGCATGGTTTGCTAGGGGAGGTCTAAAGGTGCAACAACTAGCATGGGTTGCTAGGGGAGGTCTAAAGATGCAACAACTAGCATGGTTTGCTAGGGGAGGTCTAAAGGTGCAACAACTAGCATGGTTTGCTAGGGGAGGTCTAAAGATGCAACAACTAGCATGGGTTGCTAGGGGAGGTCTAAATATGCATTAAATAGTATGGGTTGGTAGGGAAAATATCTAAAGATGCAACAACTAGCATGGATTGCTAGGTGAGACCTAAAGATGCAACAACTAGCATGGATTGCTAGGTGAGACCTAAAGATGCAACAACTAGCATGGATTGCTAGGTGAGACCTAAAGATGCAACAACTAGCATGGGTTGCTAGGTGAGACCTAAAGATGCAACAACTAGCATGGATTGCTAGGTGAGACCTAAAGATGCAACAACTAGCATGGGTTGCTAGGTGAGACCTAAAGATGCAACAACTAGCATGGGTTGCTAGGTGAGACCTAAAGATGCAACAACTAGCATGGATTGCTAGGTGAGACCTAAAGATGCAATAACTAGCATGGGTTGCTAGGGAAGAGATCTAAAGATGCAACAACTAGCATGGGTTGCTAGGTGAGACCTAAAGATGCAACAACTAGCATGGGTTGCTAGGTGAGACCTAAAGATGCAACAACTAGCATGGGTTGCTAGGTGAGACCTAAAGATGCAACAACTAGCATGGGTTGCTAGGTGAGACCTAAAGATGCAATAACTAGCATGGGTTGCTAGGGGAGATCTAAAGATGCAACAACTAGCATGGGTTGCTAGGGGAGATCTAAAGATGCAACAACTAGCATGGGTTGCTATTGTGCCTTTGGCTGCTGGACAAAAACATCCTTAGAAAACCAAGGGAGACAAGGTCTCATACTTTATACACACCAGACTCACTCACACTACAATCACACACATGCACATACCGACACCACACAAACACACATACACACCGATTTATGGTACTTCCTGTATATAGTTCCACATTGATCTGGTACTGATACTTCCTGTGTATAGCTCCACATTGATATGGTACTTCCTGTATATAGTTCCACATTGATCTGGTACTGATACTTCCTGTATATAGCTCCACATTGATATGGTACTTCCTGTATATAGTTCCACATTGATCTGGTACTTCCTGTATATAGATCCACATTGATCTGGTACTTCCTGTATATAGATCCACATTGATCTGGTACTTCCTGTATACAGCTCCACATTGATCTGGTACTTCCTGTATATAGATCCACATTGATCTGGTACTTCCTGTATATAGCTCCACATTGATCTGGTACTTCCTGTATATAGATCCATTCTTGCGCATTTTTTTTAAAATTCCTTTTGTTTACTATGTTATTGTTTACCTCTGCATCTTTGGGAAGGGCTCTCAGCATTTCACACCAGTTGTATTCAACACAAATAAATGAAATTTTTATTTCATTTAGCCTTTCCATGGTCTATTTTACTTTGACTCAAGGTAAGACATGCCTCATAATATGTCGTGAAACTTTCAGGTTTCCAACAATGAAGTATATATTTTTCATAAATGTATACTGCCTCCTCCAGCTCATTACAAAATGGTGTTAGACTCTGAAGCCTACCGTTGTCTTTACACGTGAATAGCAAATGGGAAGCGAGATTCAATTACCTATTTTTAATTGTGGCCAATCAAAACTGTTTTTAACAAGCGATTTGCATTTAGAAGTGTTCCCCGGTGACTGGGCTTCTAACCACCTTTCAGTCCAGCAGCAACGAGCTGTTGGAGAAGCTGCAGCTCTGTCTTCTTTCCGGCAGATTTCCCCTTCGTCTCTGTGTCGGGATACTGTGCACGTTTGATGTACATAACGGCTATAGCGAAAATACACACGCGCCAATTAACCTACAGACCGATAAGCACGATCAGTCAAATGTGTTTCCATCCGCTGGTATCCATCCGCTGGTATCCATCCGCTGGTATCTATCTGCTGGTATCCATCCGCTGGTATCCATCCTCTGGTATCCATCCGCTGGTATCCATCCGCTGGTATCCATCCGCTGGTATCCATCATCTGGTATCCATCCGCTGGTATCCATCCGCTGGTATCCATCCTTTGGTATATCCATCCTCTGGTATCTATCCGCTGGTATCTATCCGCTGGTATCCATCCGCTGGTATCCATCCGCTGGTATCCATCCTATGGTATCCATCCGCTGGTATCCATCCTCTGGTATCCATCCGCTGGTATCCATCCGCTGGTTTCCATCCGCTGGTATCTATCCTCTGGTATCCATCCTCTGGTATCCATCCTCTGGTATCCATCCGCTGGTATGCATCATATGGTATCCATCCGCTGGTATCCATCCTCTGGTATCCATCCTCTGGTATCCATCCTCTGGTATCCATCCGCTGGTATCCATCCGCTGGTTTCCATCCGCTGGTATCCATCCGCTGGTATCCATCCGCTGGTATCCATCCGCTGGTATCCATCCGCTGGTATATCCATCCGCTGGTATCCATCCGCTGGTATCCATCCGCTGGTTTCCATCC